>NW_006921833.1:3984083-3991694 GCF_000298275.1 Orycteropus afer afer
TCTACTTCCATAGTGATACTGCCTCAGCAACCCAAGGAGGGGTTGCTATGAATCAGGGCCAACTCGATGGCACATAACAACAACAACAACAACAACAAGTATTACACCTACTACTCACTTAGGAACTATCTCATTATCATACGTTTTGCATTTATGACAATAGGAAAAAAAATGGCATCTATGTAATGATGTAATTCAGCAGTTATACAATGATGTAGTGATCCTCCATCTTCACATAACACCAATTTTCAAGTAACAGCCTGGCTTTGGAACCCAACCATGGTGATAAATGAGGAGTAGAAGTACATAATGCACAGATGATCTATTTGATGCCTAAACAAGCTCTTTTCAGTCAACTTGGTCAAGAAAGTAATTTATTTATTTTTTTTAGTCCCATATAGGTGAGCTATTTGATGGAATTTTTCTATTTTCAACTAAATTGTGGTTTTGTTAGTGTTGCAACACAAGCAAGAAATTTGAAATGGTAAGCTAGGAGGAGCCAGTCTGTAAGATGCCAGCAAATTCTACAACGATCTCAAAGCCAAATCACAAAGACAAATCCTTGACTCATTGCTAGCTCACATAGTTTAAGAGTATGTAGGTGGATAAAATTTGAAAGCAAAGAAGAAAAGTGATAAAGGAAGAAATCAAGGATAGGAGGGTTTATGAGAAGCAACATGGAGCAAACAGAATTTTCAAAACTGTCTTCTGACTGAGTTTTGAATTCTAATCCTTATCAGAAAAGATAAACCCACAGAAACTAGGAAAGTGAGCTAAATGGAATTGATACTATCTCCATGGACTCAAAAGTGTACTCAATACCTACTTTGTGCTGGATACTAGGAAATGTGCTATGAAGAATGAAAAACATTGATCTATATAACAGCAATAGTTAACATTTCTGAGCTCTTCTATGTACCAGTTACTATTTTAAGTGCTTATACATATTAAATTCTATAATCTTCTCAATAAGCCTAATGAGGGAGGTGCTATAAATAATATCTCTTTATTAGTTAACTTGCCCAGGGTAATATATAGTAAGAAGCAAAGGCAAGATTTGAACCCAGGCAGTCTGGTTCTAGAGCAGTGATTCTCAACCTTGACTGCCCATTGGAATCACCAGAATTTTTCAAAAAAATATTGATTCCTGAATTCCAAACACAAATATTCTGATTGAATTGGTTGGGGCGGGGTATGGTGTGGGTTTGGGAGGTTTTAAAAACTTCATAGGTGATTTTTGAGAACTACTGCTGTGCAACATGCATTCTTACCACACCATGTCACATCTCAGAACTCTAGGCCCTGATATCAAGGAGTTTAGGGTCTACTATTTGTGTGAACATTAAATGCTACATGAAGTAATAAATAGCAATGAGAGTTCTAACTCATGTATAGAATAAGCATACTTCCCAATGGTATGCTAGGGTCAATGTAATTTTCCATAGCACTTCCTTTCTCTCCCCAAAATACTTCAGCTTGAATGATAAATAATATGGTCATCTTGATCATGTATGACAGAAGCATAGGATTACATCTACATAAGAATATCAGAGAACTTTCATAGAATTCTCAAGTTCTCTTAGAAATGAGACATGGAAGGACACAGAACGAACAACATGAATATCATGAATAAATGTGGAGTCCATAGGGTTACAAGGGCAGGTGATAAGGCAGGGAAGCAGAGTTAATTGCATTTGGGGCAAGGTAATCTATCTGAAGCATTACAGTTCAGAATGACCTAGCATTTCTATTCCTTGAAGCTAGCAGGGATTTCATTTTATTTGGACACACAATCAACACTCATGGAAACAGCAATCATCAGGAAATCAGATGTCATATTGCATTGGGCAAATCTGCTGCAAAAGAACTCTTAAAAGTGTTAAGAAGCAAAGATGTTACTTTGAAGCCTAAGGTATTCCTATGTCCTAAGCCATGGTATTTTCAGTCACCTCATATGCATGCAACAGCTGGACAATGCATAAGGAAACCCAAAGAAGAGTGGATGCCTTTGAATTATGGTGTTGGTGAAATATACTGAAAGTACCAGGGACCGCCAGAAGAACGAACAAATCTGTTCCGGAAGAAGTACGGCCAGAATGCTCCTTGGAAGTGCAAATAGCCAGACTTTGGCTCACCTGCTTTGGTCATATTGTTAGAAGGGACTATTCCCTGGAGAAGGATATCATGCTTGGTAAAGCAGAAGGTCTGTGAAAAAGGGGAAGACCTTCAACAAGATGGATTGACACAGTGGCTGCAAGGATGGTTTTCTGGTTACCTGTTGTTATTTGCTGTCGAGTCAGCCCTGACTCATAGCGACCCCTCCTTGGGTTTCCGAGGCAGTATCACTACGGAAGTAGGATTGCCCAACCTTCCTTCCGAGGAGTGGCTGGTGGGTTTGAACCGCCAGCCTTCTGGTGAGCAGTCAATTGCCTTAGGCACTATGCTACCTAGTGCTGCTATAACAGATATACCACAGATTGGTGGCTTTAACAAACAATAATTTATTCTCTTACCACTGAGGAAGCTAGAAGTCTGAGATCAAAGTGCAGCTCTAGAGGCTGGGTGAAGGCCCCTCGACTTTGGGCTTCAGCTCTACCTCTTGCTCCTGGCTCACTAGAGCTGGAGGTGTCTCTTTACTCAGGCAGCTGCTTGCTGCTGAGATTGACAAGCCTAAGGTTGACAAGTAAAATAGCACAGCCCAAGATTATCACACAACACGGCAGGCCACCAGTTCAAGTTCAGCAACCATCCTAAAATTGGCAGACAACATGGCAGACTGCTGAATACTTGGCTACATGCAGAGTCCAAGCATGCCAAAAAACTTCAGAGACCTTTCTCAATGCTTCTGTTTATATACTGGAAGCAGACCACATTCCCTAAGGCAGCTACCAGTCTCATCATGGAGAATAACTACATCCAGCTACCCAGCTGCTCAACCAGGCCAAGCCAAGTTGACACACAACTTAACTACCACAGATGGGCTCAAATATAAAAAGTATTGTTAGGATGGAGCACAATGGGGCAGTATTTAGTTCTGTTGTAATAGTGTTGCAATGAGTTGGAGTTGACTTGATGGCACTTAGCAACACCATCATAACCAATAATTGTCTCTCCATACTATTAAGACCAAACCACCTTTACATGGGGACAGTTCTGCTCCTGATTGAGAACCACCGGTACAACCCCTGGTTGAGAACCTTCTTTGTTATTAGATCTCCAATGGCCAGTAGATTGCTTGGCATACTCTCGGCGCTCAACAGATACTTGAATTTTGGTTGAAACAAAGAAAGATTAAAAGGAGGCAAAGAAGAATGAAGATAAGGAAGAAAAGAGGGAGAGAAAATACAATTAGTTTTGGTTAGTTGATTATTTAAGTGATTAATTAGTTTGAGGCATATTTGGAGGTAAACCTTACTTGGCTACAGCATCAATGGGCAATAAAAACAAACATTACATGTCACAAGCTGCATGAATAGAAAAATTAAAAAATTTAGCCAAAGACACATTATTAAAGTATTGAAAATAATTATAATTTGCTTCTGAATAAAAGTCCAGCACATAAAATATTAAGTGAAGTTGCACAATAATACTTACTAAATCCCGATGAATAAAGCAGTTTTTCTCCAGATATGCCATTCCTTCACATATATCCTGGCACATACTCAGTAGCACCTCCTTTCTAAGATTTCCTTTTCTCTCCCTGAGATAGTTTAGCAGGCAACCATTTTCCATAAACTCCGTCACAATATAAAGGGGCTTCTGCTGTATACACACTCCGTAAAGCTGAACTAGTCTTGAATGAGATAATTTCCTGTTGAAGAAAAAAAAAAAACCTGCCAGTGAGCAGAGTAGTTCTTTTTTGATTGTTTGTTTTGTTTTTTCATTTTAAATTTTTTGGACTCACCTGGTAATATTTCATAATAAATATTCTTTCCCATGATAATTCCATGATCATGGAAAAGAATATTTAAAGCAACTTTTATAATTTTGGGAGCTCTGGTGGCATAGTGCCTAAGGCATTCAACTGCTAACCAGAAGGCTGGCAGTTCAGAAGGAAGGTTGGGCAATCTACTTCTGTAGTGATACCACCTTGGAAATCCAAGGAGAGGTCGCTATGAGTCGGATCCAACTTGACACAATGAGTTTGGTTTGGTTTGGGTTTTTATAATTTTAGATCTATATTGAATCAATTCTATGTTAGCCAAAAGTACCATAAAATGTTACCTCTTTGTTCATAGTGGTAAAATAAATTAATGATTCAGGGAGATTATTTACCTTAAAGCAATGTTTGAGTGATTATTGGTACAGTACTATAGAATTGTTGTTGTTGT
The DNA here is from genome assembly GCF_000298275.1 of Orycteropus afer afer. Taxonomy (NCBI): domain Eukaryota; kingdom Metazoa; phylum Chordata; class Mammalia; order Tubulidentata; family Orycteropodidae; genus Orycteropus; species Orycteropus afer. The sequence continues at coordinate 3,988,415 of NW_006921833.1, forward strand.
TTTTGTTATGTGCTGTCGAGTCAGACCTGACTCATAGCAACCCCTCCTTGGGTTTCTGAGGCGGTATCACTATGGAAGTAGATTGCCCAACCTTCCTTCCGAGGAGTGGCTGGTGGGTTTGAACCACAAGGCTTCTGGTTAGCAGTCAGATGCCATAGGCACTACACTACCAGAGCTTCTACTATAGAATTAGCATGTGAAAATACTCCAGTTAATGGGGAGAGAGGCATTCAGAGAACGTAAACATAATTTAATTTGGACATAGTTGTCTGTGTGTCTCATACATCATATTTTTTTTGTCTCGCTTCCCTAATCCATAAAAAGCGCTTTCAGTTAATGTATGCAGTTTACAATGGCAGGAAAGCAAGTCTTGAAATGGAAAACTGACTTGCGATGAAAAATTCACGATACCCACATGTAAGCAATTGAGAATTGGCACATCATACTGCATTTGCCTAACAAGACTCCTGGCAAACATCTATTAGAAATAAGGTAAAAATAAATGAACAAACTCTTATATATGTGGTTCAGACTAAAGAACAAGACAAATATTCCCCACTGGCATAGAAAGATGCAAAGGGAAAGAATTCTTTGTTTGCTGCAACATTAGTACCTATTAACACATATTTTTGAACAATTTAGAGAAGTATATATGATTCACTGTAGGGCAAACAGGTCATATTTATTTAAATTTGTTACTTCAATCTTGTCAGACTTTTTGTGGACTCTTCCTCTTCCCCTTTTCTAATTATCCTCTTTCCCTAGGTGATGCCAAGTTTCAAGGTTTTAAATGTCATCTCTGGGGATCACTCTCAACTTAACATCTTCCACCCTGACCTCTCTCCTGAACTCCAGACTCATATATTTACCTGACCATTTGACCACATTTGGCTATCTGATAGGCCTCTGAAAGTCAACGTATCTCAATCAAAACTCTTGATTTTTTCCCCAAACATGTTGTTCAGCCAGTCTCCACCCATTTCAGTGCCACCCACTGCCTAATAGTGCACACATTTTATAAATTGTATACCCAAAAAAGATACATTGCTACCCATAACTTTGTTTGAAAATAGAGTTTTTCTTGTTGTTGTTGTTGTTGTTAGGTGTCGTCAAGTTATCTCTGACTCATAGTGACCTTATGTACAACAGAGCAAAACACTGCCTGGTCCTGTGCCAGCCTCACGATCACTGCTATACCTAAGCCCATCGTTGTAGCCACTGTCTCAATCCAGAGCATCACCCTTTTCCATTGACCCTTCACTTTACTAAGCATGATATCCTTCTTGAAGGATATCATGGTCCCTTCTGACAACATGACCAAAGTAGATGAGAAATCTGACCATTCTCACCTCGAAGGAGCATTCCAGCTGCAGTTCCTCCTGGACGTATTTGTTCATTCTTCTGGCAGTCCATGGTACTCTCAGAATTATTTGCCAACAGCACAAATCAAAAGCATCAACTCTTCTTCAGTCTTCCTCATTCATTGTCCAGCTTTCACATGCATAAGAGACGATTGAAAATACCATAGCTTAGGTTAGGCACACCTTAGTCTTCAAGGACATATCTTTGCTCTTCAGCACTTGAAAGAGGTTTTTGTAGCAGATTTGCCCGATGCAATATGAAGTCTGATGTCTTGACTGCTGCTTCAATTGGTGTTGATAAGGGAACCAAGTAATATGAAATCTTTGACAACTTCAATCTTTTCTCCATTTATCATGATGCTGTTTATTGGTCTAGTTGTGAAGATTTTTGTTTTCTGTATATTGAGGTGTAATGCATACTGCAGACTGCATTCTTCACTCTTCATCAGTAAATGCTTCAAGTCATCCTCACTTTCAGAAAGCAAAGTTGTGTCGTCTGCATATTGCAGGTTATTAATGAGCCTTCCTCCAATCCTGATGCCACATTCTTCTTCATATAATCCAACTTCTTGGATTATTTGCTCAGCATACAAATTGAATAAGTGCGGTGAAAAGATAAAACCCTGACGCACTCCCTTCCTGATTTTAAACCATGCAGTTTTCCCTTGTTCTGTTCAAATGACAGCCTCCTGGTCTGTACAGATTGCTCAACCTTCCTTCTGAGGAGTTGCTGGTGGGTTTGAACCACCAGCCTTCTGGTTAGCAGTCAAATACCTTAAGTACTACTCCACCAGAGCTCTGCCCCTATGGGAAGGCTTTCTTTCTCTGTAACTCTAGAGGAAGTTCCTTATCTCTTCTGAGCTTCTGTTTCTGAGAAATCTTCATGTGGCTTGATGTGTCTCTGCTTGTTTGTTTAATCTCTTATATCTCAAGAGATTGACTTAATTTTATGCCTATACTGTTGTTATTGTTGTTATGTGCTGTCAAGTTGGACCCAACCCATAGCAACCCCTCTGAGGTGGTATCACTACAGAAGTAGATAGCCCAACCTTTCTTCTGAGGAGTGGCTGGTGGGTTTGAACTGCCAGACCTCTGGTTAGCAGTCAAGTGCCTTAGGCACTATACTACCAGAGATCCTAAATCCTATACTAATACTGCTTAATTAATATAACAAAGACAACCCATTCCAAATAGGATTATAAAAACAGGGCTAAAGATTAGGATTTTCAACATGTTTTAGGGGGACAAAATTCAATCCCCACCCCTCATCTGTCAGTTTGTCACACTGTGGTGGCTTATGTTACTGTGAGGCTGGCAGCTATGCCACAGGTATTTCAAATACCAGCAAGGTCACCCACGATGGACAGGTTTCACCAGTGTTTCCAGAATAAGATAGACTGGGAAGAAGGACAGGCCATCCACTTCTAAAAAAAATTGGCCACCAAAAATGCTATGAATAGCACTGAAACACTGTCTTATATATTACTGGAAAACTTCATGAATAGCAGTGAAACATTATCTGATATAGTGCCAAAAGATGAGCCACTCAAGTTAGAGGGCACTCAAAATACAACTGGGGAAGAGCTGCCTCCCCAAATTGGAGTTGACCTTCATAATGTGGATGGAGTAAGCTTTTAAGACCTTCATTTGCTGCTGGGACACAATTCAAAAATGGAAGAAACCGCTGTAAACATTCATTAATCAGTCCATGAAATGCATGAAGTATGAATGTAGGAAAATTGAGGTTGTCAGAAATAAAACATAATGCATAAAGATGAACATCCCAGGCATTGTTGTTGTTGTTGTTAAGTGCCGTCGAGTCATTTCTGACTCATAGCGACCCCATGCACAGCAGAACGAAACACTGCCCAATCCCGTGCCAGCCCCACAATCCCTACTATACTTGAGCCCATCATCGC
>NW_006921833.1:3991794-3997722 GCF_000298275.1 Orycteropus afer afer
TGTGTTTATGCAGTGTGTTTTATGTCTGCTTGATTTTACTTTTTGAATGGCTTTTCAATTGTTGTTTTTGTCAAACTGAGTGGGAGACAGTAGCTGTGCCCCTACGATGCAACCACACCCACATCTCCCGCAGCTCCACTTACTGAGTGACAGCTACCACTTTCTTCTCCATCAATTGGCCAATGATAAACAAACATCAAGAAGAGCTGGGCTCACCCTTAACTGCTTTTCACAAACAGTTCACAGAGATCTGTGCAGCCACTCTCATTCTCTATCACAACCATCAGGAGATGGGTGGTGAGTGCTTAAGTTCTGCCAAATAGCAAATAGAGGAACATAGTACCCTGCTTACTCAGATCCATCCAACAAAAAAAAAGGAAAAAGAAAATGAAAATCTTGGACAAATCACTCCAACATACAATCACCAATTAAATATAAAATACAACAACTTCACAATGTCTCAGAGACAACAGACCATCATAGTCCACACAAAGAAGCAAGATAAAGAGGTAGAAACAAGGGAGTAGGGTATCCTGCTCTGAACACATTCCAGAACACATCCCTGAGGAATAAGCACCCTTGGAACTCCCTGATAATGAATTCAAAAGAATTTGTACTTTCAAAGGTCTGAGAAACAGATCAAGGGAAACACTGACAAAATTAAGGAAAACACAGACAAAACCCTAGAACAATTTCAGAATAAAATAAAAGAATAAAATGACAAAATAAATGAAAAATTAGAAATGACACAAAATCTACAGATAGAAATCCAGAGATTAATACTAAATTATCAGAAATAGATAACACATTGAAAGGGCAAAGGGGTAGAATCAAATCAATGAAAGACAGAATTAATGAGATTGAAGACAAATACCTGAATACTTCTTGGAAAGGGATCAATCAGAAAAAAAATTAAAACAAAATGAAAAAAGATTAAGATTCAAAAGGAATAATCTACATTGTTCTCAATTCCTAATAAGAATTCCAGAACAGGAAGAAAAAAAGAAAACCACTGAAAAAATTGTCCAAGATTTTCTGGAAGAGAACTTCCCTGATATGATGGAAGATCAGAATATATCCATTTAGGAAGACCAATGAATCCCAAACAGGATAGACCCCAAAAGAAAATCACCATGACATATCATCATCAAACCCATAAAAACCAAAGACAAAGAAAGAATCCTGGAAACAGTACAGGAAAAAAGAAAAGTTATCTACAAAGGGCAACCAACAAGGCTAAGTTCTGATTTCTCAGCAGAAAACATGCAGGTGAGAAGGCAATGAGACGGTGTATATAAAACCCTGAAAGAAAAAAATTTCCAATCAAGTATTATATACCCACTAAATCGTCCCTCAAATATGATGGTGAAATTAGGAGATTTCCAGATAAGCAGAAATTAAGAGAATTTGTTAAAACCAGACCAACCTTACAAGAGATACTAAAGGGAATCCTTTGAACAGAGAACCAATAATAGCAAGCAACTACTGACCATTAATACACAAGAGAACATAACCCAGAAACCAACACAGCTATGGAAGTATCCAAAGTAAAATAAGCTTATAAGATTGTAACAGGGAACCAGAGACATCAATTAACAAATGAGGACAACTACAAACCAAAAAGGGAAAAAAATAGTGTAGTTACAGAACTTCTAAATGGCAAGGAAGTCAAGAGACTTGCAAGATAGAATGAACTGTTCTAAACTTCGGGAGAAAATTATAAATCACAGGGTAACCTCGAAGAAAAATGATAAGGCTTCACATCACGATAAAAAAGAGGACAAGCAAAATATTTAGCAAATGCTAAAACAACAGCAGTGAAGGAAATGATAACACAATTCATAAACGTAATGAGCTCAGGACAGAAAATTATATGGAACAAAGAAATCAGGAACACCATGAAAAAGCACATAACAACATGACAGTAACAAACTCATTCTTGTCAATAATTACACTGATTGACAATGGATTAAATGCACCACTCAAGAGATGGAGAGCTGCAGACTGGATAATAAAACATAACCCATCAATATGCTGCCTACAAGAGACACACTTTAGAGACAAAGACAAAAATAGACTAAAAATGAAAGATTGGGAAGAGATATGTCAAGCTAATGGCAACAAAAAGAGCAGAAGTGGCAATATTAATTTCTGATAAAATGGATTTTAAGACAAAAACCACCATAAGAGACAAGGAAGGACATTATATAATGATCAAAGGATCAATTGAACAAGAAGATATAACCATAATAAATATCTATGGACCCAATGAAAGAGCCCCAAATACATAAATCAGACTTTAACAGAATTGAAAAGACAAATAGATGACTCCACAGTCATAGTAGGACACTTAAACTTTCTGAACCTCAGTTTTTTTCATTTTTGAAGTGGATATAATAAAACCCATCATGCTTACTTCCAGTGAACATTAAGTGAGATAATGTGTATGAACATATTATAAAAAGAATAAACCATGGTGAAAGTATAAAGATAAAATTAGAAATTTGAATAAGACTTTATGGGCTGAAGTTGTCTCAGAGGGAACCAACTGGTTTACTTTCATTTTCTAAGTAACCTTTAACAGATGCTCTGGAAACCCCATGAGAACAGACTTCCAATTTAGACTGCATCCCTCAGTATAGTGATTAAGAGCACATATGAAATACATTTGAAATATTTCTTCTACTGCACAGGAAAAACTACATCGAAGTATAAACAGTTTTCGCTAATAATTATGGCAACTACTATAATTTTTGGCATATGGCTCAACAAATGTTTCTGCATATTACATTAGTTACGTTCACAGGCTTTGCACCCAGCCAGTTCATAATTCTGATTTCAGTTAGAAGCTCTGCTACTGACTTGTGTGATTACAGGCTTTCTAAATACAGACTTTCAAAACATTTGTTTTCTCATCCTTAAATTTAAGAGATTAAGAGACCCTACTTCACAGAAAAATGACGTAAGGATTCATTAATTCATTCAATGATCCACAAATATTTTTTGAGTGACATCATTTTAGGCACCAGGTTAAATAAGAGAGATAAATAAGGAGCTTACATTCTAGTGACAGAGAAACAAATACACATGAAGCTTTCAAACTAGTGGCAAGTACTTTGACGGAACTAGCACAAGGTACTGAAACAGAAAGCCCTTGGGGATGGATGTGTCAACTTAAACAAGATGGTCAGGGAAGACATTGCAGAGGGGTGACATCTGAAGTATAAACTTACAAGAAGGAGGGAATGTGTGCAAGCATTTATGAGCTCGATACTTTTCAGCTGTTTAATTTTCTAAAGATTAATAAATTTCCAACAGATGTTAAAATGGAACTCTTCCTTCCTTACTCTACAACCAGATTGAAAACTCAGTGATGTTCAAACCCCAAAACGTGTTATATTGATCTGAACTGACTTAAAAGTAAGATTTTAGCCTCATCCCCGTCTCTGTAAACTGCCAGGGGATTGAGAAAATGTTGCTATTTCACACAGACAATACATTTTCTTTTGCCCTCAAAATGTTCTCCTCAGAAATCCTAATCCCAAATGCCCAGTCAAGCTTTGACCTTTCACCAATCCCCTCCTCTTGAATTTAAATAGCAATCTCCTTTCTCACGAGTAGCTAGCTTCAACGCTCTCTGAATTACATCTTCCACTTATTCTTTTCTTATGCCTATTCAATTCAACATACAGGAAAATAATTCCTGTCTGTCCTTTAGAATTTGTAAAAAAAAAAAAAAAAAATGCTGGACACAGATAATATCAGGGTGCATTGGCTAGAGAGAGGTGCCTGGGGTACTTAGGGACATGAAAACATCATAGGGAAGTTGATGTCACTGGTAAATTGTTTACCATAATGTCTCTCAGAATTTCTTCCATTGTAAGTGGGTGGAAAAGATATTTTGATACTTGTGGTATGAGTTGAGAGACCCAAGACACATCATTGCTCTGCCTTCAAAGGAGAATGGGTCTGTTCCTCACTTCTGTTATTATTATCATTACTTATAATAATTTGGGTCTGCAGTTTGGGACAGAACTATCTAGGTAATGCCATCTGGAGTTTTCCTTCTCCACCACATAGCTGATCTTCTAAATAAATGTTAAACAAATGTTTTTAAAATGTTGATTTGAAATTATTGGGTGCTCTGGGCACTAATTTGTCTCAGACCAGTCCCAGATAGAGATGTAAACCACAGTTCATCAGAGTCAGAAAGCCTCCTTGGAAATCACAGGCATTAAGAGCAGAGTCCTCGGATCTACAAAAAAAGGTAGATCTGAAACCAATTCTTTGAAATCTCTGGGCTCATAAATTCTCTGAAAGCAAATACTTTGTCCTTACAAAAGCAGTAACATTTTTAGAACAGGGGGATGCCCTCTCAAAAGATGAGTAGTATATTTCTATCTAGACTCCACCAATATTTTTACTCTGAGAAGATGAAAAAAAGAGCACATATTATTGAGCAGGGAAAAAATAAAATGCATGCCTGACACTTTCATAGATTATCTTATTTCATTCTTACATTTACCTCATAAGGTAGGTATTGTACATCCCCATTTTACAAATGTGGAAATTGAGGCTTGGAAAGGTGAAGTAACTCATCCTGGTCACACAAAGGTTAAATAATTTGCCCAAGTCACACAACCAGCTTAGGTACAGTTGTGACACAAATTAAGGTGTGATTGACTCAAAAGTGACTCCAAGGTCCATGCTCTTTCTGTGTAACTAGGATGATGTGTAATATTTATCTGGATGTCATTTATACTTACATCATCACTTTAGCCTCTTCAATGAAATCTTCTTCAGACATGGAGCCTTCATTGATGGCCTTGATTGCTACCTGAATATGTGCTCGCCATTGACCTAAATGGACCACCCCAAACTGACCGCTTCCAATCTCCTTTACAAAAATCAATTCGGATGGATCAATCTCCCATTTTTCTGGAAAAAATAAGTAGTTAAAAATAGGAAAAAGAATGTTAACATTTTAGAGCTAAAAAAGATTTAGGAAGTACCCAGACTTTATTTTACAGAGAAGAATACATACACATAAGTTGTTATGGCTGGTAGGTGCTGTCAAGTCAGTTCTGACTCATAGCAACCTTACGTACAATAGAACAAAGCACTGCGTGGTACTGCACCTTCCTCACAATCCTTGCTATACTTGAACCCATCAGTGCTGCCCCTGTGTCAACCTATCTTATTGAAGGTCTTCCCCTTTTGCTGCTGACCCTCTACCAAGCATGATATCTTTCTCCAGGGTCTGTTCCCTTCTGACAACATGACCAAAACACAAGAGAGAAGTCTGGGCGTTCTCTCTACTAAGGAGCATTTGGCTGTACTTGCTCCAAGACAGATTTGTTCATTTATATATATAAGAACGAAATAAATATGTGTGTATGTTTATAACGAAGCTTATGTCACTGTACACTTTCTTATTCAATAGATATAAATCTGAGGGAAAAGAAAAGAACTTGTAAAAATAACTTTTGGAAACAGAAGTAGTAAATTGTTTTTGGCATGTTCTTTTATATAGCAATACCGCTATCTGCTGGAAAGTTAGAATAATGCATTTGAATGACTTGAAAAGAGCACGTTGTAACAGCTTTGAGGGCACATAACAACCCTTCTCCAATAATATGTGATTTCAAAGCAGCTTCTAGAGGATACATGGGGAAATATATTCATGACCTTGAGATTGGTACCTATTTGTTAAAAAGAATATAATTATAAAGGAAAATAAGTACTTTAGGCACTACGCCAACAGAGCTCCTATTGATAAATTACACATCATTAAAATTCTGTTCATCATAAACACACCACTACTAGAGTGAAACTGCTAACCAGAGGGCTGGCGGTTCAAACCCACCAGCCACTCCTCGGAAGGAAGGTTGGGCAATCCTACTTCCGTAGTGATACTGCCTCGGAAAC
>NW_006921833.1:3998367-4003342 GCF_000298275.1 Orycteropus afer afer
CCACTCCTCGGAAGGAAGGTTGGGCAATCCTACTTCTGTAGTGATACTGCCTCAGAAACCCAAGGAGGGGTCGCTATGAGTCGGGGTCGACTCGACGACACATAACAACAACAACAACAATGTTCATAACAACACTGTTGGTAAGAGTCCATATTTGGAAACAACCCAAATGTCTATGTAAAGATATAAGGATAGATCAACTGTGGTATAGTTATGCAATGTAGTACTACACAGCAATGAAATGAACCAATTGCATCCAACACTATGGATGAAATTCAAGGTATAATGAAGCCAGATACAAAGGAGTTCACAGTGTAGAGTTGCATTTAAAGAAAGTATTCTAAACTGGGCAAAACTAATCAATCTACAAAGTTACAAATTGGGCACTATTCTGAATGTATGTTACAGTTTTTTAAACAACAAAACATAACAAATCCACTGCTATCAAATTGATTCCAATTTAAAGAGACCCTATGGGAGCTCTGGTAGCATAGTGGCTAAGTCACTTGCCTGCTAACCAGACGGCTGGCGGTTCAAACCCACCAGCCACTCCTCGGAAGGAAGGTTGGGCAATCCTACTTCCGTAGTGATACTGCCTCGGAAACCCAAGGAGGGGTCGCTATGAGTCGGGGCCGACTCGATGGCACATAACAACAACAACAACAACATAGAATAGAGTAGAACTGCCCCATAGGGTTTCTAAGGCTGTAATCTTTACAGAAGCAGACTGCCAAATCTTTCTTTGTGAGTTGGGTTCTACTCAACAGCAGTGATTTGGTTTTTTGGGTTTTAGTCTTCAAAGAGACATCTTTGTTCTTCAGCACTTTCAAGAGATCTTTTGCAGCAGATTTGCAATATATTGTATGATGTCTTGACTGCTGCTTTCATTGGTGTTGATTGCAGAACCAAGTAATATGAAATCTTTGACAACTTTAATCTTTTCTCCATTTATTGTGATGCTCTTTATTTGTTCAGTTGTGAGGATTTTTGTTTTCTTTATGTTGAGGTGTAATCCATATTGCAGACTGTAGTCTATGATCGCCATCTGTAGTCTTTGATCAGTAAGTGCTTCAAGTCATCTTCACTTTCAGCAAGCAAGGTTGGGTCGTCTGCATATCGCAGGTTGTTAGTGAATTTTCCTCAATGGTTAAAATACTCAGCTACTAACTGAAGGAGTGTAGGTTAAAGTTGATTCATTGTACCTTAGAGGAAAGGTCTGCCAATCTACTTCCAAAAAATCAGCCATTGAATAATCTATGGAGCACAGATCTACTCTGGCACATGAGGTTGTCACAAGTCAAAGTCAACTCAGCTGCAACTGGTAGTAGGTAGATGTCTAATGTAACAAAGTAAATTGATAATAGTGGAATTTTTAAATATCTACAGATTTTATGGGGGCAGAGGAATAATCCTAGCACCCGTTACACTTTTAAATCACTGCCCTTGTATACAGCATTTAATGTAATGAGAAACCTGAGTCTTGGTTACCTGTTACACAATATAATTCTGTTACCATTTTTTTTCAGAATATTCTGAGTCTCGCTAATGAGAGAAATTAAAGAGAATAAAGTGTGACCAAATTAGAAAACAGAACTTCCTGGCTCTTACTTATTCTCACAGATTTTCAAATACTACATTTGTTAAAAATGAATCAAATCCAACTTCAGGCAAGCTCTATTCAAAAAACATGAAAAGGACACTTTTAGAAGCTTCCTGTTCTCTTGGGGAGTAGTCATTTCCCAGTCACCCTTGTAACCACAGAGAAACAGCCCAGACATTGCAATAAAAAGAATTGTAATTCATCAGAATGGGGAAGGATAATGCTCTGGAATGTAGCATAGTGCATAAAGCACTTGACTGCTAACCAGAAGGCAGGTCATTCAAAAACACCAGCCACTCCTCAGAAGGAAGGTTGAGCAATCTACTTCCATACTGATACTGCCTTGGAAACCCAAGGAGGGGTTGCTGTGAGTCAGGTCCCACTTGTTGGCACAGAACAACAACAATACAATGTATAATGAAATTTGAAGTAGTACATAGTACTGAAACATTTTTTCCTAAAGTTTAAATTGTCCTTGAGAAATGCACATATTTAAACATTACTGAGGGGGATTCTTTGAGAAGAAATGTACCTAAATGTTGTTGTTCTTGTTAGGTACCATTGAGTTGTCTACAAATCATAGCGACCCTCTGCACAGCAGAATGAAACACCACCCAGTCCTGATCTAGCTCCATGATTCTTGTTACACTTGAGCCCATTGCCAGCGCCACCGTGTCAATCCACTTCATTGAGGGCCTTCCCCTCCTTTGTTGACCCTCCACCTTACCAAGCATGACATCCTTCTCCAGGGAATGGTCCCTTCTGACAACATGGCCAAAGTAGGTGAAACAAAGTCTGGCCATTCTCACCTCCAAGGAGCATTCTGGCTACACTTCCTCCAGGACAGACCTATGAGTTTTCTTAGCAGTCCACGGTACTTTCAGCACTCTTCGCCAACTTCACAGCTCAAAAGCATCAACTCTTCTTCAGTCTTCCTTATTCGTTGTCCAGATCTCACATGCATATGAGGCAACTCAAAATATCATGGCTTATGTCAGGCGCACTTTAGGCCTCAAGGAGAATCTTTGCTCTTCAGCACATGAAAGAGGTTGTTTGCAGCTGATTTGCCCAGTGCTATACATCGTCTGAAGTCCTGACTGCTGATTCCATTGGCATCAATTGTAGAACCAAGTAATGTGAAGTCTTTGATAATTTCAATCTTTTCTCCATTTATTGTAATGCTGCTTATGGGTCCAGTTGTGAGGATTTTTGTTTTCTTTATATTGAGATGTAATTCATAATGCAGACTGTATTCTTCAATCTTCATCAGTAAATATTTCAAACCATCCTAACTTTCAGCAAGCAAAGTTGTGTCATCAGCATATCGCAGGTTGTTAATGAGTCTTCCTCCAATCCTGATGCCACATTCTTCTTCATATAGTCCAGCTTCTTGGATTATTTGCTCAGCATACAGATTGAATAAGTATGGGGAAAGGATACAGCCTTGACACACTTCCTTCTTGATTTTAAACCATGGAGTGTTCCCTTTTTCTGTTTGAATGACAGCCTCCTGGTGTACGTACAGGTTTCTTATGAGCACAATTAAGTGTTCTGGAATTTCCATTCTTCTCAATGTTATCCACAATTTGCTATGATCCACACAATCAATTGCTTTTGCATAGTCAATAAAACACAAGTAAATATCTGTCTGGTATTCTTTGCATTGAACCAAGATACATCTGACATTAGCAATGATATCTCTTATTCTTCATCCTCTTCTGAATCCAGCCTGCATTTCTGGAAGTTCTCTGTCAATATAGTGCTGCAACCATTTTTGAATTACCTTCAATAACATTTTACTTGCATGAGATATTGATACTGTTCGATAATTTCCACATTCTGTGGGATCATCTTTCTTTGGAATGGGTACAAATATAGATCTCTTCCAGTCAGTTGGCCAGGTAGCAGTCTTCCAAATCTCTTGGCATAACTGAGTGAGTGCCTCCAGCGGGACATCCATTTGTTGAAACATCTGGAGCCTTGTTCCTCACCAGTTCCCAAAGTGCAGCTTCAACCTCTTCCCTCAGTACCATTGGTTCTTGAACATATGCCACCTCCTGAAATGGATGAAGATTGACCAGTTCTTTTTGGTACAGTGACTCTGTGTATTCCTTCCATTTTCTTTTGATGCTCCCAGTATCATTCAATATTTTGCCCATAGAATCTTTCAATATTGGAACTCGAGGCTTAATTTTTTCCCTCAGTTCTTTCAGCTTGAGAAATGCCAAGCCTGTTCTTCCCTTTTGGTTTTATAACTCCAAGTCTTTGCACATTTCATTATAGTAATTGGCTTTGTCTGCTCAAGCTGCTCTTTGAAATCTTCTGTTCAGCTCTTTTATCTTGTCATTTCTTCCATTTGCTTTAGCTACTCTGCACTCAAGGGCAAGTTTCAGAGTCTCTTCTGACATCCATACTGGTCTTTTCTTTCTGTCTCGTATTTTTAATGACCTCTTGCTTTCTTCTTGGATGATGTTCTTGATGTCATCCCACAATGCTTCTGGTTTTCAGGCATTGGTGTTCAATGCATCAAATCTATTCTTTAGATCATCTCTAAATTCAGGAGGGATATATTCAAGATCATATTTTGGCTCTCATAGACTTGTTTTAATCGTCTTCAACTTCAAGCTGAACTTGCACATGAGCAGTTGATGGTCTGTTCCACAAGCAGCTCCTGGCCTGATTTTGGCTGAAGATATTGAGCTTTTCCATCTCCTCTTGCCACAGAAGTAGTCAATCTGATTCCTGTGTATTCCATCTGGCGATGTCCATGTGTATAGCTGCTGTTTGTGTTGTTGAAAAAAGGTATTTGCAATGAGTAAGTCGTTGGTCTTGCAAAATTCTATCATGCCATCTCCAGCGTTATTTCTGTCACCAAGGACAAATTTTCCAACTACTGGTGATTCTTCTGTTTCCAACTTTTGCATTCCAATCACCAGTGATAAGCAACACATCTTGATTGCATGTTCGGTCAACTTCAGACTGCAGAAGTTGAAAAAAATCTTCAATTTCCTCATCTTTGGCTTTGGTGGTTGGTACATAAATTTGAATAATAGTTGTATTAACTGGTCTTCCTTGTGTTGTTGTTAGGTGCCATAGAGTCAGTTTCCAACTCATAGCGACCCCATGCACAGCAGAATGAAACACTGCCCGACCCTGTGCCAGCTGCATGATCCCTGCTATACTTGAGCCCATCATTGCAGCCACCATGTCAATCCATCTCGTTGAAGGCCTCCCCCTCTTTTGTCGACCCTCCAGCCTACCAAGCATGACATCCTTCTCCAGGGAATAGTCCCTTCTGACAACATGACCAAAATAGGTGAGATGAAGTTTGGCCATTCTCGCTTCCAAGGAGCATTTCGGGTGCACTTCCTCCAG
>NW_006921833.1:4003812-4006830 GCF_000298275.1 Orycteropus afer afer
TAGTGATACTGCCTCGGAAACCCAAGGAGGGGTCGCTATGAGTCGGGGCCGACTCGACGGCACATAACAACAACAACAACAATGCCTAGGAGATCAACCTTTATGCGTCCATTTCAGTTTTGACAACTTCCAATTTTCCTAAATTCATACATTGTACATTCCATGTTCCAATTATTAATGGATGTTTGCAGCTGTTTCTCCTCAATTTGAGTGGTGCCACGTAAGCACATGGAGGTCCTGAAAGACTTACTTTATCCATATCATTTAGGTTGGTTCTACTCTAATGCGGCAGCTTTTCCCAGTCCTATTTTAAGTGCCTTCCAACCCAAGGGGCTTGTCTTCCTGCACTGTCGGACAATGTTTCCAAGCTATTCATAAAGTTGCCCGGTAACGTATCAGACAGTGTTTCTCTGCTATTCATAAGGTTTTCCCTGGCCAATTTTGATAAGTGGATGGCCTCCTCCTTCTTCCTAGTCTGTCTTAGTCTGTAAGCTGCATTGAAACCTGTGCACCATGTACAACTCTGCTGGCATCTGAAACACCAGTGGCACAGCCTCAAGCCTTACAGCAATATACAAGCCTCACAGGATGACAAACTGACAGACAAGTTTGTCTCCCTTAGCTGTTGGAAACCTCTGCACCCTCCTTTTACCTAATTCCTACCTGAAACCTGCCACCCTGTGGTCCCTGGCACTCCTGGTCCCTCCTTTTCCAGGCTCTAGGGGGCTTGGGGCCTGCCTTGCCTCCCGCCCCTTTTAACCTGGATGTCCTGCTGCTCCTGAAGTCCCCAAGGCTGCTCCTGGTCCCTCCCTTTCCTGGCTCTAGGAGACTTGGGGCCTAGCCATGCCTCCCACCACTTTTAACCTGGTTATCCTGTCACTCCTGAGGTCCCCAAGGCTGCTTCTGGTCCCTCCCTTTCCTGGCTTTAGGGGCTTGAGGGCTAGCCTTGCCTCCTCCTGCTCCTTTCAACCCAGATATCCTGCTGGTCCTGAGGTCTCCAAGGCCACTCCTGGTTCCTCTCAAAGAGCTACCTGATGGGGTTGCCACACATGGCTCACGTGGAGACATAAAAATTGACTTGACAGCAACTGGATGGTTTTGTTTTTTATAGGGAACTGTAGTAGATCTTTTACTGGACTTGATAATTTACTTCAACAAATTAGTATACTTTGTTTGTTGTTGTTTTTAGGTGCTGTTGAGTTGATTCCAACTCATAGTGACCTAATGTGACATAGTTAAACTGTCCCATTGAATTTCCTATAATCTTCACAGAAAGGAGCTCTGGTAGTGCAGTGTTAAGGCATTTGGCTGTTAACCAGAAGGTCAGTGGTTCAAACCTACCCACTGCACTACAGAAGACAGATGAGGCAGTCTGCTTCCATAAAGATGTACAGCTTTGGAAACCCCCCCCCCCTAAAAAAAATAAACCAAATACACTGCCATGAAGTCAGATACGACTCATAGTGACCCCTCCTTGGGTTTCCGAGGCAGTATCACTACAGAAGTAGATTTCCCCACCTTCCTTCCGAGGAGTGGCTGATGGGTTTGAAGCACCAGCCTTCTGGTTAGCAGTCATGTGCCTTAGGCACTACGCTACCAGAGCTCCTCTACAAGTCAGAATCAAGTCGACGGCAGTGAGAATCTTTACAGAAACAGATTGCCAGATCATTTTCCCACACAACCACTGTGTGAGTTCAAACTACCAAGGTTAGTATTTCAGTACTTAACCACTGCCACACCAGGGCTCCCTGAGTATACTTTACCATAGCTAAAACCAGCAGTGGCGGGCAAACAGCTCCCCATCGGCCCAACTGGGTAGCGAAGACGGGTCATGAGACCTAGGGAAAAAGAAAAACAATGTTTCGAAGGTAATTACTCATATAAAAGAAAAAATGATATACCTAGAAGATAGTATCATTCTTTAAATAAATTAGGAAAAAAAAAAAGAAAAGTTTATTCTACAGGATAAGGCATTTGGCTGCTAACCAGAAAGTCAGTGGTTCAAACCCACCAGCTGTTCCACAGAAGGAAGATGGGGTGATTTATTTCTGTAAAGATTTACAGCCTCAGAAACCCAGTGGGGGTCACTATAAATGGGAGTTAACTCAATGGCAGTGAGTTTTGTTTGGTTTGAGTATGTTTGCTTTTTCACCCATTTGAAAAACATCCTTCATAAAATAATACACGTTCACTGTACACAAATTAAAGAATTCAAGGAAGTATAAACATGAAATAAGGATCCATCACAAAATCTTAGCATTCAGAGATACATTGTTAACATTTTGGTGACCACCACTGCAACAATCTCTAAAAGCTTATTTGAAGGCATATGATGTTGCTGCTATGTGCCGTTGAGTTGTCTCCGACTCATAGCAACCCTATGCACAGCAGAATGAAGCACCGCCCGGTCTGAGACAGCTCCATGATTCTTGCCACACTTGAACCCATTGCCACTGCCACCCTGTCTACCTCTACCTTACGAAGCATGACATCCTTCTCCAGGGAATGGTCCCTTCTGACAACATGACCAAAGTATACGAGACGATGTCTGACAATTTTCGCCTCTAAGGAGCATTCTGGCTGCACTTCCTCCAGGACAGACCTGTTAGTTCTTTTAGCAGTCCATGGTACTTTTAGCATTCTTCCCCAACACCACAGCTCAAACGCAACAATTCTTCTTCGGTCTTCCTTATTCATTTGTTCAGCTCTCACAAGCATATGAGGTGAATGAAAATACCATGGCTTGAGTCAGGCGCACCTTAGTCCTCAAGGAGACATCTTTGCTCTTCAGCACTTGAAAGAGTGCTTTGTAGCCTTTGCAGCCTATTTGCCCAGTGCTATACGTCATCTGATGTCCTGACTGTTGCTTCCATTGGCATCAATTGTAGAACCAAGCAATGTGAAGTCTTTGACAATTTCAATCTTTTCTCCATTTATTGTAATGCTGCTTATATGTCCAGTTGTGAGGAGTTTTGTTTTCTTTATCTTGAGATGTAATCCATACTCCAGACTGTATTC
>NW_006921833.1:4008090-4008948 GCF_000298275.1 Orycteropus afer afer
GTTTTTGGTCATTGGTGTTCAATGCATCAAATCTATTATTTAAATGGTCAGGAGGCATATATTCACAGTCATATTTTGGCTCTCATGGACTTGTTTTAATTGTTTTCAACTTCTAGTTGAACTTGCGTATTAGCAGTTGATGGTCTGTTCCACACTCACTCTTGGCTTTGTTTTGGCTGAAGGTATTGATCTTTTCCATTTTCTCTTGCCACAGATGTAGTCAATCTGAATTCTGTGTACTCCATCTGGTGAAGCCCATGTGTTGTTGTAAAAAGGTATTTGCAATGAACAAGTAGTTGGTTTTGCAAAATTCTATCATGCAATCTCCAGTGTTATTTCTGTCACCAAGGCCAAATTTTCCAACTACCAGTGATTCTCTTTTGTTTCCAACTTTCGCATTCCAATCACCAGTGATAAGCAACACATCTTGATTTCATGTTCAGTCAATTTCAGAGTGCAGAATTTGACAAAAATCTTCAATTTCCTCATCTTTGGCTTTGGTGTTTGGTGCGTAAATTTGAATAATAATAGTAGTAATGGATCTTCCTTGTAGGCATATAGATATTATCCTATCACTGACAGCACTGTACTTCAGGACAGATCTTGAAACATCTTTTGTGATGATGAATGACATGCCATTCCTCTTCAATTTGTCACTACCTGCATAGTAGATCATATGGTTGTCTGATTGAAGATGCCCCAAAACAGTCCATTTCAGCTCACTAATGCCTAGGATATCAATTTTTATGTGTTCCCTTTCAGTATTGACAATTTCCAATTTTCCTAAATTCATACATCATACATTCCATGTTCCAATTATTAATGAATGTTTGCAGCCATTTCTCCTCAATTTGAGTC
>NW_006921833.1:4009913-4011338 GCF_000298275.1 Orycteropus afer afer
TATGGCGTGCAGTTCTACTCTGAAACAAACGGACTTGCTGTGAGGCAAAAATCAACTCAACGGCAACTGTTTTTGTTGTTGTTGTTGTTTAGTAGGAAGAGAAAAGCAAGGACTTATAGTAGAAATTATTTGGTTATAAAATCAATTGCATTTAATAATTAATTGGAAGTTAGGCATTAAGGACAATGGAAATGTACCCTGTGACTCCTATGTTTCCGACCCATGTAGTTGGCTGGAGGATGGTACCATTCCCTGAAATAGACAGCAGGAAGAGGAGTAGGTTTGGAGGGAGATGGGTTGTGTCAGATGAGTGCCATTTCATCATTGTAGATAAGGGCTCAGGGTGACTATGTCTAGCAGGCAGAAGATTAATACAAGAGAAATGCCTAGAGTGAGAAGAGGAGTGACCGGGGTGGATCCTTGTGGAACATCAATGTTTAAGGGAAGAGTAGAAGTAGGAGCCATTGGGAAAACTCATAATGAATGAACTGAGGAATTAGAGAAGAACTAAGAAAGGGTTGTGTCAAAATATCTAGGAGGCAGGAAAGTTCAAAGAGTGACACCAGCAAACATAGCAGAAAAGAGATGAAAATATGAGGACTACAATGCATCACTGCATGTGTCAACAAAGGAGTCACCTGTAATAAACGGAGTGCTGGAGACAGAGGTATAAGTGAAGAAGTAGAGACACATTTTCCCAAAATCCTGACTTCAGAAAAGAGCAATATCCAAAGGAGAAAGAATCAGGGCAGGGTTTTGTTTTCACTTTTAGGGTAAGAAGTTCTTAAGCATGTCTATGGGCTAAAGGATGAAGGTGAGAAGAAATGGAGAGGCTGAAGATATAACCAAGAAAGCAATGGTAGGTGTCAGTGGGAGAGAAATGGATGGGAACAAGAGCATAGGCCTGGCCTTGTTATTCTTGGAGGGAATGAGATAAGGTTAAAAGTGCATGGATCCAGGAGGGGGAAAGGGAGGAAGTTCATACCTGGAGGCTTCAACTTTCTTAATGAAATTGGCAGTTTGGTGGTTTGCTGATCAGAAAGTAGATAATATTGAAAATGAAGAAATTGTAGACATTTGAAGAAGCTATTACAGAGAGCAAGAAAAAAACACTTAGCAGTGACTCCAAATACCTAGTTGAGGTTGGAGCCTTCATCTAATTGGGCCTCCATAATACTTGATTCAAACAAAGACCAGAAAGGAATACTTTTAGACACCAACATTTTCCTCTAATTTTGTTTTTAATCTGTCAAATAATTTTATTCTGTGAAATATTACCAGAGTTGGTGATGTCCTATTACTCTGTCAGAACTTTGCTATTGGCTTTGTGTTCCTTACTTTTGGCACCTGAATTGCCATGACTTAAATTGCACAGATCTCAGAAAATACAGGATATTCATGGGTTCAAATGTGAAACCAGTCCCC
>NW_006921833.1:4019706-4020902 GCF_000298275.1 Orycteropus afer afer
TCCAGGATTATCTTCTGTGTCTGTGTTAATTGGTTTCCCTTTTCTTTGTTGAAGAGGGTCTGTGCAGTCTTTCTGCCTAGTCCGCCATCTTACCGGAACTCTCCATAAGATTTTTGAGGGCTGATTTTTCAGAACTAGGTCACCACACCCTTCTTCCAAGCCCCTCTGGGTAGACTCAAACCTCCAGCCTTTTGATTGACAGCAATGTATTGCGTTGCCATAACCATGTGTGCCACCCAGGGATTCAAGTTTAAAACCTCTTCCAAACAGGCCAAGCAGAATATGCCCCAATGACATGATTAATCTCTTTTTAGCAGGACAACATGACACAGTGCAGACTCTGGAGCCAAAGCCTATAGGCTTAAATCTCAGCATAGTCACTTATTAAAAGTGTGATTTTAAGCAAATTACTTCACTAGCCTGTGCTTCAGTTTCCTCGTCTCCAAAAGGGAGGTCACAATAGGACCTACTTCATAGGCCTGCTCTGAAGATTAAGTAATTAAATACACATAAAAGCACTCAGAATAGGGCCTGGCCCAAAGTAAGTCTTCAATAAAGATCAACTATTTCTGGGTCCCATACTTTTTCTCTTATCCTCCTTTTGTCTTTTTGTTTCCACTCTCCTTTCTTTTCTAATAAAGAGCATCAAGGTTATAAATTTTCAATTCCTGCCTTTTATTTATTCTTGTTTTATTTAGTTTTTATTTTTTTAATGATTTTTATCTTATTTTATACATAATAACAAAAAATTATATGCATTGGAGTAAAAAGCAGAACAAAAATCCAAATGAACCAGAGAGTCATCTACAGGGCAGAAAATGAAAGCCTCCATTCCTGCCTGTCTCATTCCCTAGAGGTAAACATTATAAACATTAAGTTTATAGTTTGTTATATGGAGCTCTGGTGGTATAGTGGTTAAGGCATTTGATTGCTAACGAAAAGCTCAGCAGCTCAAAGCCACCAGCTGCTCCACAGAAGAAAGGGGGTAGTCTGGTTCCATAAAGATTTACAGCCTTGGAAACCCAATGGGGGTCGCTATGAGTTGGAATCAACTTGATGGCAATGAGTTTGGTTTGGTTTGGTTTGGAATCTGTTATAATCCAAGCCTCCAGCTTGACGTTTGATCCAAGAACTTGGGACTTGCCAGCTTCTATAAGTGTGTGAGCCATTTTCCTAAGATAAATTTCTCTCTCTCT
>NW_006921833.1:4022265-4024975 GCF_000298275.1 Orycteropus afer afer
TTTTTTTTTTTTTTTTTTTAAATTTTCCCAGTTAAAACAACAAAACAGTTTTATGTAGCATTAGGGAATGTTACATTTGATCTAAAATCAATGTCTTCATTCTCACCTCTCTCCAACCACATCCCCTGTTCCCTTCTGTGTGAACCATAGTGCAAGCATCCACCACCAGAAATCTAGGACTCCTACTTAGGACTTCTCTTTTTCCTTCTTCTAGTCCAGCCCAACCCTCCATGTCCTACCTCCTAGTAATGAGGGTTTAGGGAGCTCTGGTAGCACAGTGCCTAAGGCACTTGACTGCTAACCAGAAGGCTGGCGGTTCAAGCCCACCAGCCATTCCTCGGAAGGAAGATGGGGCAATCTACTTCTGTAGGATACTGCCTCAGAAACCCAAGGAGGGGTCGCTATGAGTCGGGTCCGACTCGACGGCACATAACAACAACAACAACGAGGGTTTAAAGAAGCTCTGGTGGTGTAGCGGTTAAGGCATTTGGCTGATAACCAAAAGGTTGGTGGTTCAAACCCACCAGCACCTCCTTGGAAGAAAGATGGAATGATCTGCCTCCATAAAGATATACAGCCTTGGAAACCCAGTGGGGGTTAAGTTGGAATTGACTCAATGACAGTGAGTTTGTTTTTTTCAAACGAGGGTTTAAGGAGCTTGGTGGCACAGTGATTAAATCACTTGGCTGCTAACCAAAATATCGGCAGTTGGAACCCACCAGACACTCCATGGGAGAAAGATGTGGTAGTCTGTTTCTGTAAAAAAAATTAAAAAAAACTTTTTATGGTGATTTGGGTGAAAGTTTACAGAACAAATCATTTTTCCATTCAACAATTCACATACATTTTGTTTCATGTCATTGATTGCAATCTCCTCAATGTAGCATCACTCCTCCGACATCCTCCTTGTATTTCTCATTTTCATTCCTCCTTCTCTTCTAACCCTCCCTGCCTTCTGAACTTTGCCCTTGGGTGAATGCTGCCCTGTTGATCTCCAATGGTTGATTGTTCTAGGGAGTATCTACTTTCCTAGCATTGTTGTCCACTTATTGTTTGACTGAAAATTCAGCTACAGGAGTGAGCTTACGTCCAGGTCAGAACCCATCGAGTTTTCTAGGCTGTAATCTTTTTTCTTTTTTTAACTTTAAAATTTTTTTTTTTTTTATTTAAATAGGCAATAAAGTGTAACCTGTGAGACTGGGAACTCAACAGGACTGTCTTGGTTTTCCAGGTCTCTCAAGTTTTCCGCCTTTTACAGGGTGCAATCACCACTTTTCCACTGCTCTCTATTTAGTGGAAAATATTTGATTTTTCCTTCCCTGAAAGGTTTCCACCTTACCCAGGTTCTGCCTTTTGCAGACATTACTATATGGTTCAAAATCATAAAGGTAGCACACTCACTTTTAATTGTTTTTAAAGTAGTAATTCCATTTTTTTTTTTTTTTTAAAAAAAAGCAAAACCCAATTGATTTGGGTGAAGGGAAGGGCAATTCACCAAATGTGAGTGATCAACATGGTGGCACTGAGGAAGAGGAAGACATAGAGAAGTGCATGGGAGGTACAGACAACAAAGATGAACCCTTTTGCACATATAGTACTGCGTTGTCAGTGATGGCAAACATTGCTCTCCAGGTGGATAGATGGGTGGACAGGCTGAATGATCAGGTATGTCTAGGCATGGAGGAGTGTGCCCATGATGTTTCTACAACCATACTTGTACGTGCTGTAAGAATGTCCAGGTATATAGCAGAGCTGACAAGGGGCAAGGTTATGGTGACTTCTTGGCCACAGCCAGCTATGTGGAGGGAGTGAGTAGTTGGACCTGTGGGCTCAGGATCATGGTCCCAGGAAACATCAGGTTCAACTGGCATAACATATTACACAAAAAGAAGCTCTGGTGGCATAATGCCTAAGGCATTGGACTGCTAACTAGAGGCCACTAGCCACTCCTCGGAAGGAAGGTTGGGCAATCAACTTTCATTGTGATACCACCTCAGAAACCCAAGAAGGGGTCACTATAAGTCTCACTATGAGATCTGACTCGACAGCAGTGAATATTGTTCCACATCTTACTTTGGTGAGTAGCAATTGGGATGTTAAAAGCTTGCAAGTGGCCATCTAGATGCAATGATGGGTCTCTCCTCATCCAGAACAAAGAAGAATAAAGAAAACCAAAGATTCATGGAAACAATTAGTGCAAGGGACTGGTACACCATGCGATCCTCAGCCTATATGACTATGAGACAGGAAGAACTACATGGTACTGGGCTACCACTGTCAACCATTCGGAGGGGAATCTATGTAGGATAGAATGGGAGATCAATGTGGAACAAAACTCAAAATTATTTTAAAAAGACCAGGATTCCTGGTCTGATAGAGCCTGGTGAAATCCCTGAGACTATGGCCCCTAGCTGCCCTTCAGGTCTGGAATTGAAGCCACTCCTATGGCTTCCAGCCAAATAAAGGACAGGCATATGAGTTGAACATTTACATTAGGTAAATACACTCTTTGGAGGGATCAGACATGGAAGAATTTCTAGAAGGGCAGTGTATACAGAGGGAGACAGCTGGGGGCAGGGGGGTGGTAGGAGTGCACAGGAGGGAAGAACACAGAGAAGAGGGACTATGGGGAGGAAGTGGGAACAGAGCTGTTACATTGTGGGGAAATTGCACCCAATGTTATGATACAGAATGTGTATGAATTGCTCTA
>NW_006921833.1:4025375-4043133 GCF_000298275.1 Orycteropus afer afer
GGGTTTGAACCGCCAGCCGTCTGGTTAGCAGGCAAGTGTCTTAGCCACTATGCTACCAGAGCTCCCCCTGCTTTCTTGGTTTAACCTAAGAAGGAGCCTTTGGCCCACTTATTAGACTAGAGAGTACGTACAGGCCTTCCCTCTTCAGTTTGTTTGTAGTCACCTTCTTCTTCCAAATAGATCTTAGGGAACTTTATTTAATATCCACTGTGGCCTCTTCCCTAGGAGTTGACTCAAACTTCTATAAAGTGTGCTTGGAAAAGCATGGTTTGCCATGGTGGTAAGTAACATCAGAGGCCAGAAGTATTGCTATGCAAACTTACCTGTTACAAATTGTTTATTAGAAATGTTTTTGCTATATACCATAACAGCATTTTGGCCCTTCCCAGTGATACTTCTCAAAGGATGGTGAAATCTTAAAAATGGCCCACCCAACAAGAAAGCAAACTGTGGATAGAAATACCACTGATGGTATTTCTGCTAAAGGATCCTGTCTGTTAGGGAGGGGAGGTAACTGAGGGTTGGCAAAGCAACAGAGACCCCATGGCAAGTTGTCAGTGATTTAGAAGGAATGAAATGGTGTTTTCTGCCTCCCTCATTGAAGTGTGATCTGCTTCCAAGGACAAAAACCTCAGGTGAGAGGACAGAGACATCATCTCTTTGTTTGCACTGGGCAGCATCCCCCACCTGCAACAGGCCATAGAGAAGGAGAAAGCCTGATGTGATATTTGAGTATCATGTTTCCCCCACTCCCATAGGCTGTCATCTTTACAAGAGCAGATGGCCAGGTCTTTTCTTCTGCAGAGCTGCTGGTGGGTTTGAGTTTCTGACCTTTCAGTTAGTAAGCCAAGAGCTTAACCATTGCACCACCAGGGCCCTGTGTAAATTTCAAGAACAAATGCATAATGACCAAATGGTCTTTTGCTTCTCCATCATCTATCAATTTTCTAACCTGGAAGAAATGTAAGAAATTGACCTATCCCTTACCCCTTGGCTAGAAAAACAGAGAAACATCAATGGGAGGAGAATTGTTCAGAACACAGGTTGTATTTCAAGCTCTTAAACCATTTCAATAGGGAGATTTGCTCCTCATGAGTGTCTCAGAGACCTCAGATGCACTGCTTGTCAAGGGCCTGGCTCCTAAACGCTCCCTGACCAAAGTTCCAGACTTACCGGCTGCATTGTGCTGGTGATACTGGATCAGTTCAGGGATTGATTGGAAGACATGTCTTTCAGCCACGTAGCACTGCCCTGAGTCTGTCTTTTTAATCTGATAATGTTTAATGGTAGCCTCAGTACTTCTACAATCAATAAAATGTTAATTAGCAGATAGCAAAAGATCATTAAGCAACACAACTCCACCTCTAAAACTCTCATCCTAGCAAAACCATGCACTGGAGAGCAAATTGATTAAATTAAACAGGTGTCTTATCATCCCAGGAAAATTCCCCAGTTATCTTATTGGGGCTTCAGATTCAAACATAACCAGTCAAAGTTGTCTAGATGCCAAGTCCTGTGTCCAAAATATTAGAGCTCAAAATGGATAGTTACTAAGTATTATAGAATATTAAATATAGGTTAAATGAATGAACAAAGGCACTGTGAAATAGTGGAGATATGAAATAAGGAAGGAAAGAAAGGCAATATAGGGTATATAAAAACCACCATGCTTCTGCCAATGTGTGCTACTGCGATGGGTTGTGTATTGCTAAGATGCTGGAAGCTATGGTACCAATATTTCAAATTTCACCAGGGTCACCCATGGCGGATAGGTTTTAGTGGTTCTTCTAGACTAAGACAAACTAGAAAGAAAGGCCTGGTGATCTACCTCTGAAAATAGGCCAGTGAAAACCCTATGGATCACAATAGAATTCAGTGCTAGAAGGTGAGCTCCCTAGATTGGAAGGCACTCAAAATACAGTGTCTGAAGCAACGGACTCGAGCACACCCACAGTCATGAAATGCACAGGACATGGCAACATTGCTTTCAGTTATACATAAAGTTACCATGAGTCAAAGGAGTTTGATAGCAACTAACAATAATAAGCACCTTATGGACAACTGGGCTTCAATCCCTCTAAGAAATTTTGAGAGATTGTGTGGAACACATCCCAGAATTGACCCACTGAAGCATAAAGAAGGTGATATGTTTATCCACCAACTTCCATTCCCCACTGATGAGCATCACTCCTGGAATGTTAACTCTCAAGAAATTCTAGCCTCACCATGGGACCAATGAGCTCCCATACCCTGAGAACATCCTGGAAACTCTGGAGATAGGAGAAGACTATGAAGGTAAATCCCAGGGCAGACCAAGAATATGGAAAAGGTACCAACAGTGTCTGCTACAGCTAGCCTAACCCTCTCATTTGATGTATGAGAAAAGGGAGGCAAAGAGAGTTTGGGAAACGTATCCAATGTCACAGAGCTTATTAGGGATAAAACATGAACTAGTTAGGTGTCCTGTGTTTCAGGCAAAAAATGTTCTCCCTATGCTAGGCTGTCACTTGTGTATTCTATGTGATGGTATCGCCATAAAAAAAGATTATCCCAGTAATTGCTATTTCTAAAGTAACCAAAATCACAATTGCTTACCTTCCAGCTTTTACAAACACAGAAATTGTGTAAGATCCCAAATGTCTTGAATCTCTGACAATAAATGCACCTTCTTTAGACTGTAAAATAATTCATTCATTGTACAAGTTTATTCCTTTTTAGAAAGAAGAACCAACTCAATAATGAAAAACAAAGCCATGTTGACTTACTATAAAACATTTAACTTATTTTTATTTGTACTCACCATCTTTTCTCTTTTATGGATTTAGAATTCATATCTATATAAAAATTTATAATGTATGAGTATATGAAACCCTAATTTTTCTTTAAACATTCTGTATTTGACAGCCTTGTACTCTACCACTTGGCTATTTTTGCGATGTTAATCTGGATTAGAAATAAAAATAGATGACAGATAGAAAGAACTCAGACTGACAGAGTCATACTTTGAAAGACGAGAAACAATGTGACAGGTCAGAAGAAGGGAGAGAAAATATATCTGGAAAAGCAGAGAGTGGGCAAAGAGATGCATGAAAGGATGGTATAGTAGTTAAGTTTGTGTGTCAACTCGGCTTGGCCTGGTTAAGTGGCTGGGAAGCTGGATGTAGTATTCCCCATGATGAGACTAGTAATCAACTCCATGGTAGAATCTACTGTGAGCAGCCTTAGGGATGTGGTCTGTTTCCTGGATATAAAAAGAAGCCTTGGGGAACAGTGTCTAGCTTATGGCACGCTTGAACCCTGAATGTAGCTGCCATGCTCTGCCCATCTTGGGACTTTCAATGGACTTGAATTAATGGCCTGCTGTGTGGTTTGGTAACATGGGGACTGTGACATTTTATTTGTCAACCTTGGGGTTGTCAGCCTCAGCAGCTAGCAGCTGTCGGAGTGAAGAAAAGCTTCTAGCTTCAGTGGGCCAGGAGCAGGAGGCAGAGCTGAAGCCCAAGGCTGAGGGGCTTTCACCCAGCTCTTAGAGCCTGGCCCTTTGAACTTGGACTTAAAGCCTCCAAACGGTAAGAGAATAAACTCCTGTTTGTTCAAGCATCCCATTTGTGGTATATTCTTGTGAGAGTGGCACTAGGTAACCAAAACAGATGGAGAGAACAGATTTTGGGGAATTTGGAGAGAAAAGCTAAGGGGGCCATTTTAGTTGCAGTCAGGATATGGGAGAAGTGAAAAGAGAATTGTGGGGAAAGAATATTATAATAAGTTTTATATTAGGTTATGAAATGGATCTCCTTTGACAGTCTTTGGGAGACTCCAATGAAACTCTGATTTGTGTTTTAATTAATCTTGAAAGCTAGACTGCTTTGTTTTGTTTGTTTGATATTGTGAAAAGTTTCAGCTTTACTGAATATGCTTGAATCTTGTCAAGTCCATGAAAATACATAGGTGCCAAGTGCTGATAAGTTGCTGATAAGTTACCAAAGGACTGCACAGTCTAATCACCATGGTCTGACTCTCAAGGTGAACGTAACACAATAAGCTGAGTCTCAAACTTTAATTGAGATCTTAATGCTACATATTGTAAAGGACACAAGATGAAAAAATAAAAAACTCTTTTAACAAAGTTCTGTATATGGTGCATTCGTATATAATATATAGGTAGATAAATATATATCGCATACATAAAATAAAGTGGTATATAAAGTCAATTTCTCTAATAAAGTTTCAAAGTGGAAAGAATACAAACAAGATTATCTAGGCACAAGACAATAAAACTAGAAACTAAGAAAAAATCCAAGAATAAAGAACCCCTACAACCAGTACATTTTAAAATTCTCTTTTAAATCTAGGAAATTCAAATAAAAATGCAAAATATCTAGACAATAATAAGAAAACACTATTTATCAGGACCTCTGCTACACAATTCAAGCAGTATTCAGAAATAAATGCAGCCTTATTATTTTAGTAAACTAAAAGGAAAACAAGAGCATCCAACTCAATAAGTTAAGAACTTTAGAATAAACTCAAGTAGAAGAAATTAATAAAGTAGAAAAGAAAGTAATAAATCATGAATCATAAAAGCAAAAATACAATTCAACAAGTAATTAAGTTAAAAATCTGATTGTTTGTCGAGGAAACAATAAACAGATTAACTGTTAACTAACTTAAGAAATAAAAGGGAAAAATCTATCAAAAATAATAAATCATAAGGGAAAATAATCAAAGAGCCCCCCAAATTAAAATAATTCTCTCGACTGTACAAATAAATTTGAAAACTTGAATGAAATGGATGATTAAGTAAATATAAAATTTTCCAAATTGATTCCAGAAACTAGAAATCTTAATTGTGTCTGTGAACAGAAAAGTGAGTAAGACTTCTTAGAAAGCTACAAAAAGCAGCACCCTCACAGTTACACGTTATGATTCTACTAAATCTTAAGGGAAATAAAATAATATCCAGATTAATTAACTATTCCAGAGCAAATGAAAAGAAAAAACTTATAATTTTTTTTAATATAAAATGAGCGTAACATCAATACCATTTATTACATAGACACACACACACACACACTTCAGTTGAATCAAGGAACCAAATGCGAAAAGTTTATCTTTAAAACATTTAGAGGAAAATATAAAATACCTTTATTATTTTGAGAGAGAGGAATTTCTGACACTAAACTAAAAATGTACAGATCATAAAGGAAAATATTGAGAAATTAAATTTGACTGCTAACCAGAAGACTGGAGGTTCAAACCCACCAACCACTCCTTGGAAGGAAGGTTGGGCAATCTTCTTCCGTAGAAATACCACCTCCAAAACGCAAGGAGGGATGGCTATGAGTCGGATCCAACTCAATGGCAGTGAGTTTGCTTTGGTAACATTTAAAAATTTATGTAAGAAAAGAAAACAATAAAAATTTTTCAAAAGCCACAAAATGGGAGAATATATTTACAACACATACTAACAAATAATTGGTGTGCAGAATATATTTTTAATGCATAAAAACAAATTACAAGCATAATCACTTTATTTAAAAAAATAAGCAAAAGAAAATTAACTAGTAAGTCACAGAAAAGGATCCAATTGTCCAACAGATATATGAAAAGATGCTCAAGCTCACTGGGCATTAAGGAACTGTGCATTTAAAAAAATAAGTACCATTTCACAACTGCTGAATTGGGAGGAAAAAAAATGTGTGAAGCTGTGGGCACAAATGAAGGGAATCAATTTATTTTATTCTCTAGTCCCTGTAAGAATATAAATTAGTACAATCACTTTAAATCTTGATATGGAAATATACAGTAATGTCCAAGTCCTTGGATGGTGTAGTTAAGAGCACAGCTGCCAAGTGAATGTTTGCAGGTTTGAGTCCACCCAGAGGTGCCTTGGAAGAAAGGCCTGGTCATCTACTTCTGAAAAATCAACCACTGAAAACTCTACAGAGCACAGTTCTACTCTAATGTACATGGAGTCACTGTGAGTTGGAATCCACAGCAACTGGTAATAATGTTAAATATGTGCATAGCAAATAATCCTACTTCTGAATATAACCTAAAGAAACCCTCAGTCTTGTGTGCAAAATAGCATTTACAAGAAGTTCATTGCAGCTCTGCTTGTAATAGTAACAAGCTAGAAACAATTAAAATGTTTATCAATAGCAAAACCAAAACCAAATGCACTGCCGTGGAGTCAGATCCAACTCATAATGACCCCTTCTTGGGTTTCTGAGGCGGTATATCACTACGGAAATAGATTGCCCAACCTTCCTTCTGAGAAGTGGCTGGTGGGTTTGAACTGCCAGCCTTCTGGTTAGCAGTCAAATGCCTTAGGCATTACGCCACCAGAGCTCCCATCAATAGCAAGATGGATGCAATTATGTATATTCATTCAATGAAATACTTCAAAGAGTCAAAAGAATGTATCTGATCTATATGTAGTTATGTGGGTGAATTCTGAAAATATAATGTTTTTAAAAATTGACCTATATATGATCTCCTTTATGTCAAATCACAAAACTACACTATAGATATGATAAAATTCTGAACACATCCTTCTCATTGCAATTCCCTCTGGGAAGCAATGGAGGACAGATAAGATTAGGGGGTAGACTTGAACTGTATCCGTAATATTTGCTTTACAAATTGTGATAGCCAAATTTTAACATTTGTTCTGTCTGTATTGTGAGCATGTGGGGGGTTTTAGTCTCAATAGTCTCTATTCCTCATCTGAGTCAGGAGATCTGATCCTTGCTTTATTCTGGCGTCCTTTCAGACACAGACATCCTGATGCTGAACTGGCTCAGCCCAGTGATTTTGGCCTGTGACCCACTTGCTTCCTGTGCACCTACTCCTGGGCTTTCCTTCCTGGGCTCAGCCTACCTGTCATAATATCTTATTTATCCATGCTGGACTGACCAATATCACTTCACAGACAGTGAAGTGAAGCCAGGCCTGCCCTCCAGTCTCCATCCCCACCATCACCTGAGACTGGAGATGTCCTTCATCCTCTCTTTCCATTGTCTGCTATTAACTGGGCCTTCCTTGTGTCCTCGGCCATTACTGTCATTGGGTTTTTAGTTACGGAACTAACCTTTCACATTCACATTTTTAGATTTCCTCAATATCAGACAGATATCTCTTACCTAATTTCTAGTTTTGACTCTACATTTACCCACAGTTAATATTTACCGTCAGTTGGAAACTTAAACTATGTGCAGTTTTGTTTTGACATAAATGAGCAGTTTTGATCTGAGTAGGATATTTTGGCTACTCCATTCTTCCCTTTGTTCCCAAAGAACAAAGAAAGTACACCACCCTGTATTTTGATGTATTTGTGATTTTATTGAACCTAAGCTAAGCTCATGGGGATAGAATGGCACATTTCTTGCAAAGATTATGTGGGTGACAATACAGACTCAACCAGAAATGTATACTTTGCAATGAATGAAGGAATCTCAATGATTTAGAGTTGAAATCATTTCAGATGAAACACATTTCTGAAATTATGATGAAATCAATGGAAAATATGATCTGATACAAATACATCTGATTTACAGCTTTTCAGAAAATGTATAACCGACATGAAGTTGTGATAATATTGTAGAAGCAAAAACAACAGGATATAATAAATATTTTTGGTTGGTTAAAAATCTTTACAATGTACCTCTTTCAGAAATTTTGAATATATTAATAGATTTAGTCATGAATTAACTGAATTACCTCTTGTCTCAGTAGACGTTCTGCCTGATTTCTGGTAATGTTTTTATGGTACCACCTGTGAAAGCAATACAAAAAGATTTTAAATTTTGTAACTCATTTTTTTCAGGGGAAAAAAAAAGCTTACTTCATTTTTAACAACTTACTCTTGAAATGATTTTAGAACATTGTTTTTCACTCAGACAATAATGCTTAATTATGTGTTAATTATTTTATCTAATAATTTTATTAGTTTCAAACCAATATCAAGTTTGTTCTCTATATCTCAGTTCAACTTTCTTACACACATTTAGTATATCATTTTGGAATGATTTAATCTCCTGCACATATCCATGAAATTTACGTGGTTATGAAATCATCATCTTCAGCAAACACTTCACTGAGCTTCAGCAGATAAACTAATAAATAGCCATTTTTCTCTCTCAGGAACTTCCCATTTGTTTGCTTTCATATATACTATGTTATACGTCACAAAATTAAAACACGGTAATGTATTTGATCCTCCTAAGTATGTTAACTCCTGGTAGAGTTAGGACTTCAGTAGAGCAAA
This sequence comes from Orycteropus afer afer, assembly GCF_000298275.1. NCBI lineage: Eukaryota > Metazoa > Chordata > Mammalia > Tubulidentata > Orycteropodidae > Orycteropus > Orycteropus afer. The sequence continues at coordinate 4,033,645 of NW_006921833.1, forward strand.
TAGAGCAACCGAAAAATGACCTTGAACCAAACAGCCTCTCTTGCTTCATCTTTCACACAGTCGTTAAACTCCCCCTACCATGGAATTATTTCCTTCCCGAAACTCACCAAGCTCTTTCTTGCCTCCCTCAGACCATGTCATTTTCTCTGCCTGAAACATGTCATTAAATGACTTGAGAACATCAGAAAGGTCTCTAGGTAGCACAGATGGTCTGCACTTGGCTTGTAGCCCAAAGGTTGCCTGTTCAAATTCACCCAGCAGTACAGTTAAAGATGGCAGTCTGGTGGACTATGTTCCCTAAAAATTACAGCTAGTCCCACCTGGAGCCTACCGAGTCCCCACAAATGAACACATACACAAATAAATGCCTCAAAAATGACTTTAGAATATCAGAGCTACACATAGTGAACCTAATTAAATAAATGTTATAATTTGAGCATATAGCTTGATATGACGATACCTAATCAGTAAGTGAGGAGGAGCTCTGGTAGCATAGTGCCTAAGGCACTAGACTGCTAACCAGAAGGCTGGCGGTTCAAACCCACCAGCCACTGATCGGAAGGAAGGTTGGGCATTCCTACTTCCGTAGTGATACTGCCTCGGAAACCCAAGGAGGGGTCGCTATGAGTCGGGGCCGACTCGATGGCAAATAACAACAACAATCAGTAAGTGGGGAGCGCTGGTGGCGTAGTGCCTAAGGCATTTTGACTGCTAACCAGAAGGCTGGTGATTCAAACCCACCAGCACTCCCCAGAAGGAAGACTGAGCAATCTACTTCTGTAGAGATGTTGTTGTTGTTATGTGCCATCGAGTCAGACCCAACTCACAGCGACCCCTCCTTGGGTTTCCGAGGCAGTATCACTACGGAAGTAGATTGCCCAACCTTCCTTCCGAGGAGTGGCTGGTGGGTTTGAACCGCCAGCCTTCTGGTTAGCAGTCAAATGCCTTAGGCGCCTTGAAAACCCAAGGAGGGGGTCGCTATGAGTCGGAATGGACTCCAGGACAGTGAGTTTGGGTGTTTTTTTTTTTTTTTTTTTAATCAGTAAGTAAATGTACCAGTTAGAGAAAAGTGATAAGAGTCAAAAAGAAGTTAAAAAAAAAACAAACAAAGAAAGAAAAACTTTCATTTGAAAACAATATATAAAAGAAGTTAATCTACTATTATCAGAAATACTATTTTTGTGGACAGTGGAAGGAAGAAGATATATGTAGCCATGTATTGACTCACAGGGCGTGGGGCAGATGGTCGCTAAAATAAACTCTTCTGTTTGAAACTGCATGCACTGTTCCACCCATCGCATCATTTAGACTTCCCTTTGCCTCCCATAGCAGAAAGTTTCTGCTAAATCAGAGGGTTCAGCTGTTAAAATACTCATACTCTCAAACTGAAAAGGAACATGAAATAGATGAACCACAGAGAATGTTTAAATAGAGGAAATGTGGTGATTCTAGACAAAGTAATTTGTCAACACTAGTGGAAACAAGAGCAACTGTAATGTTAAACTGAGCACCATTCAGTATTTTTATGAGTATTTATGCTGGAGAAGGGAATTTTAAGATGTCTAAGACCTCTTCTAGAAAGGAGAAATTCTTTCCAAATAAATGATATAGTGTTAAAGACACAGGAGCCAGCTTAAAGGGGCTCCCACAGGCTAAATTGTGAAATTTTGGGTATTTAAAAGGAGAAAAATTATAACTCACTAAAATAAATTGTTTGAAGTGCATTGTTGTTGTTAGGTGCCATTGAGTTGGCTCCGACCCATTGCGACCCTATGTGCAACCGAACAAAACACTGTCCAGTCCTGCGCCAGCCATACAATCCTTGCTATGCCTAAACCCATAGTTGCAGCCACTGCGTCAATCCATCTCGTTGAGGCCCTTCCCCTTTTTTCTTGACCCTCAGCTTTACCAAGCACGATATCCTTCTTCAGGGAGTGATCCCTTCTGACAGTATTACCAAAGTTGGTGAGACAAAGTCTGGCCATTCTTGTTTCCAAGGAGCATTCTGGCTGCACATTTTCTAGGATAGATTTGTTAGTTCTTGTGGCAGTCCGTGATACTTTCAGTATTCTTTGCCAACACCACAACTCAAAAGCATCAACTCTTCTTTGATCTTCCTTATTCATTGTCCAGCTTTCACATGCATATAAGGCTATGGAAAATACCATGACTTGGGTTAGATGCGCCTTAGTCTTCAAAGAGACATCTTTACTCTTCAGCACTTGAAAGACGTCTTTTGCAGCAAATTTGCCCAGTGGAGTACGTCATCTGATTTCTGGCCTGCTGCTTCCATGGGTGTTGATTGTCGAACCAATTAATAGGAAATCTTTGACAACTTCAATCTTTTTTCCATTTATCATGATGCTGCTTATTGATCCAGTTGTGAGGATTTTTGTTTTCTTTATGTTGAGATGTAATCCATACTGCAGACTATAGCCTTCAATCTTCATCAGTAAGTGCTTAAAGTAATCTTCACTTTCAGCAAGCAAAGTTGTTTCATCTGCATATCACAGGTTGTTAATGAATCTTCCTCCAATCTTCATGCCATGTTCTTCTTCATATAGTCCAGCTTCTTGGATTATTTGCATACAAATTGAACAAGTATGGTGAAAGGATACAACCCTGACACACTCCCTTTCTGATTTTAAAACATGAAGTACCCTCTTGCTCTGTTTGAACAACAGCCTATAAAAGGTTCCTCATGAGCAAAAGTAAGTGCTCTGGAATTCCCATTTTTCTCATTGTTATCCATAATTTTTTATGATCTACACAGGTGCATGCTTTTACTTGTCAATAAAACACAAATAAACATCTTCTTGGTATTCTTTACTTTCAGCCAAGATCGATCTGACATCAGCAGTAATATCCTTCATTCCACATCCTCTTCTGAATCTAGTTTGCATTTCTGGAAGTTTCCTGTCAATATATTGCTGCAACCATTTAAAAATTATCTTCAGCAAGATTTTACTTGTATGTGATATTAAAGATATTCAATAATTTCCACATTCTGTGGGGTCACCTTTCTTTGGAATGCATACAAATATGGATTTCTTCCAGTCAGTTGGCCAGATAGCTGTCTTCCAAATTTCTTGGCATAACTGAATGAGTGCCTCCAGTGCAGTAGCCATGCATAATGTTACTCAACTAATGACACTCAAAAGGAAATTTTAACATGCATTGTAATTTTTTTAAATATTGTTTTTTTTTTACCTGTTATCATGTTGGTGTTAATTTTGTTGCTTTGTCTTCTTTATTTATTTATTTATTTTTCCAGTTACAGTGGAATTGACCTCGACTCATGGCCACCTCAAGTGTGTCAGAGTAGAATTGTGCTCCATAGGGTTCTCAATTGCTGATTTTTCAGAAGTAGGTTTCCAGGCCTTTCTTCTAAGGCTTCCTTGGGTGGACTTGAACCATTTGGTTAAAGCTGAGCATGTTAACCATTTGCAAAACCCAGGAACTCCTCATTTATTATATAAGGAGCTCTGGTGGTGTACTGCCTAATGCATTTGACTGCTAACCAGAAGTAAGTATGTTAATGTACTCAAATATACATTAAAAAAAATCCATTTATGGATAGATACCACTAGAATGACCCCAAATTAGTAACCAATGAGCCAGATAGAAGTATGTAATAAATTCAGGAGCCAATGGGATGACCTTAAAATAATGCAGAAGTCCCTCAGGCAGTAAAAAGATTTGTTGTTGTTGTTATGTGCCGTCGAGTCGGCCCCGACTCATAGCGACCCCTCCTTGGGTTTTCAAGGCAGTATCACTACAGAAGTAGGCTTGCCCAACCTTCCTTCCGAGGAGTGGCTGGGTGCCAGCCGTCTGGTTAGCAGGCAAGTGACTTAGCCACTATGCTACCAGAGCTCCTTATTTAGGGGGGCTTGATATTTCAGATTTTATCTGTTTAAAATAGATGGTAAAAGAAGAATTTAAAAATAGATTAAAGCAGTAAATTTTATACCTATTGTTGTTGGGTGTTATTGAGTCAATTCCAACTCATAGCAACCCCAATTTTTATGACTAAACAAAACTAATAGCACATGAAGGACATGGCACACAGTAATTAGAGGTGGGAAACTCCTATTGATATATTATATACATATTTCATCATGCCCAGCTGTGGCAAAGTAGAAATACCTTGTATATATGTAAGCCTCAGGTCCCATGTCTCAATTTCAGAATCGTTATCAATAAGTAACAGTATTATGGTCTTGCATTTTTTTACCTAGGAGTCCCATTAGATCTGAGAAGGTAAACCTCCTTCCCTTAGGACGTGACTTTCTAATCCCTGAGAAAAGTAAGGATACAGTGTAGAGATAATGAGATAAGCTCATACTTCTGTAACACTCAAGGTAACCAACATGTTTGGTATTTTAAATACCTATAATATTAAGAGAATCTAGCATGTTCAATGTTTACTTCTGACTTAAAATGCATAATTAATTTTAAACTGATTTAAAGTTGAAGAGAATTTGATTAATTTTTTAAATGAAATGGGATATTTAAAAGAACTTGACTTGCCACATGTATAAGTTTAATTGCATAGATTTCCAGTGTTATTTAGAGACTTAGGCAAGTCTTGTTATAATTGTAAATTTGTCCTGTCAGGCATTCAAAGTACTTAAAAATGAAATTGAATTTATTCATTTTATTAATGCAAGTTAAAATGGTTCAGGAAATTTAATTAACTGAGCTTATAAATTAGGACTAATTATTTAGGATATTTAGTATGTTGAGTTTGAACTAAGGTGATTGTTATTTTAATATATTTATAAGTAGTAGATCAAGATTTACAAGTTGCGTTGGAAAGCTTAATAAAATGAAAACCAGGTTTTTTCATTCTAGTGTTGCTAATTTGGATATTAATTTTAAACCAAAGTGGCCATAAATGTTTCTCTATACAAAGGTTCTCTCGAGACACCAGAAGCTCACACTGACCCAGTGTTCTTTCCCCTACTCCCCCTCCCTGCCAGCTCCCTCCTACCATGTTCAGGCCTCAAGTCACTTCTCCAGGAAGGTCTTTACCAACCCACCATCCCTCATCTAAATTACCTCCCCTCAGCAAACTCACGAAGACTTCTTAGCCAGAACCAAACACCTCGAGGGAGTGTGTCACTGGGCCTGCAGGCTCAGGACCATAGCAGTGGGGAAGATCAAGATTAATATTGGCATAACATAGTCCAGAAAGGCATTGTTCTGCATCCTACTTTGGTGAGTAACAGCTGAGGTCTTAAAAGCTTGCAAGCAGCCATCTAAGGTGCAACGATTGGTCTCTTCTCATCCAGAGCAAAGAGGAAATGAAGAAAATCAAAGACACATGGAAACAATCAGTCCAAGGGACTAGTGGGCCATGTGAAGCTCAGCCTCCATGACCCTGAGACCAGAACTAGTTGATGCCCAGCCACCACTGCCAAACACTCTGAAAGGGATCACATTAGGAGATCCTGGATAGGATGGCAGAAAAATGTGGACTAAAACTCAAAATAACACAAAAGACCAGCTTGCAGGTCTGATAGAGACTGGTGAAATGCCCGAGACTATGACCTGTAGTCACCTATCAAGCCTAGAAAAGAACTCATTCCTTTGGCTCAGCTGTCAGCCAAACTATAGATAGATGCATAGTGCCTAAGGCACTTGACTGCTAACCCACTGCTAACCCACCAGCCAATCCTCAGAAGGAAGTTTGGGCAATCTAGTTCTGTAGTGATACCACCTCGGAAATCCAAGGATGGGTCACTGTGAGTCAGGTCTGACTCGATGGCACAGAACAACAACAACATGAGCTGAACAATAACACCTGGGAGGGATGCACTCCTCAGAACAGTTAACCATAAGAGATCAAAAGGGCAGCACTTCCCCAAGGATAAAACTCAGAAGGCAAGAATGGATACAAAAGAATGACAAAGGGAAATGGTAATCACAGGGAGGAAGTAGAGAGTGTTGTTACATTGCAGGGATTGCAATGAACATCAGAAGTAAAACGGGTATGAACTGTTCAGTAGAAACCCAATTTGCTCTTTAAACTTTCACCCAAATCACCACAAAAAGTTAAAAATTAATTACTTCCCCTCCCCCATGAGTCAGTATCATCAACTCAACAGCAACTGGTTTCCCCACCCCAACTTTTTGTTTCCTCCTGCCTTTTCCTTCATAACACTACAATTTAGAATTATACATTTATTTGTGAATCTGGGATTGTTCAAATATCTGCTTCATGAAACTAAGCTCTATGGAAGCAGGAAATGCTTCTGTTCTAGTGTAAGCATATAATAAATATAGATTGAATAAGTAAAGGGATTTGGGGAGCTGAAGTAACTACGGAATGTAATAAACTGGCACAACCAGGTAAGGAAGGGATCCCTGGTGGTGTAGTGGGTAAGACATGTGGCTGCTAACCCTAAAGTTGGTGGTTCAAAATGACCAGCTGTTCCAAGGGAGGAAGATGAGGCAATCTACTTCCATAAAGATTTACAGTCTTGGAAACCCAATGGCGGTCACTGTAAATTGGAAATGATTCAATGGCAGTGGGTTTAGGTTTTATTTTATTTTATTTTTGTACTAGGTAACTTAAGGAGCTCTGGTGGTGTAGTGGGTAAGGCATTTAGCTGCTAACCAGAAGGTTGGCAATTCAAATTCACCAGCTGCTCCATGGGAGGAAGATGAGACAATCTACTTCTCTAAGGATTTCAACTTTGGAAACCCAATGGTGGTCACTATGAGTCAGAATCAACACTATGGCAGTGGGTTTACTAAGCAAGGTTGGCCAAACTGTAAATGCCTTTTCTGTCAGTTTCCAAGTTTAAGAAAATAATAATAATGTTGAAAACGTATTGAGCATTTACTATGTATTATTGTCTCCATTTTTCAGATAATGCGGAGGTTTAGAAACATTGCCCAGAACCACAGAACTAGTCAGTGATGGTGCCAAGATTTGAACCTGTTTCCCTGATTTCTACGCTCATGCTACAGTATTTAACATAGAGCAGAAATTCCTACAGAGTCATTAGAACATTTCCTAGTACGGTTAGTGATCAATAAATGTTAGTTATTAATAAGGATCATTATTATATTTTAATAAACCTCTTTTAAAAAATTAAATACGAATAAAATTAAAACCATTAGTCTTCGCATAATTGGAAGGACTTTTAAAAAGATGCATAAATCAAGGTCCAAGGAAATGAGATGGATGTTATAACCCCAGAGTATTTTAATTTAAAATGATTGAATATCAACAGTATGAACAAATTGTTACTCCCAGAGTCCAAGATTAATCTAAATTAATAAAAAAAAGGAAAGAAAGAAACATTGGTATGCATCCATGTGGTAGTCATCAAGCACTGTGTTAGATACTCTCACATAAAACAACAACAAAAACCCACCGCCATCAAGTCAATTCTGACTCATAGGGACCTGATAGGACAGAGTAGAATTTCCTCATAGCGTTTCCAAGCCTACAAATCTTTACAGAAGTAGGCTGGTGGGTTCAAACTACTGACCTTTTAGTTAGCAGCCAACTGTTTTAACCACTGCACCACCACAGCTCCTCTGCTCTCACATAGGTCTCTTCAATCTCCCGGAAAATGGAAAATCCATCTGGGGTTGTTGTTTGTTGTTGTTATGTGCTGTTGAGTCAGACCTGACTCATAGCGACCCCTCCTTGGGTTGCCGAGGCAGTATCACTACTGAAGTAGATTGCCCCATCTTCCTTCCGAGGAGTGGCTGGTGGCTTTCAACTGCCAGCCTTCTGGTTAGCAGTCAAGTGCCTTAGGCACTATGCTACCAGAGCTGTCATACTGGGTTAATGATATGGAAAAAAGATCTTATTTTTCTAATTTTTCTTAGCAGTGTATTTCCCTGCATCACTTCCCCTGATCTGGCAATCAAGGAGACCAATTTTTGTTGGGCATCTTCAGCTGGGAAGAGACGTGACAGATCCCCATGAGACAGGCTTGGTTAATAGTAGATGGTTGTGGATCTTTAGCGTTTCCACCTCAGGAGAGGTGGGTGGGTTCAGCCACCCAAGGGATTTCTTTTACTGACTGAAACTAGAATCTTGGGACAGAGCTAAATGACTGAGGTCAACAAAGGGGACATGACATGCTGAATGAGAGAGGGGAGAAGAGAGAAGGGATCGTGTGATGAGGCTAAGGAGAGAGAGTTGGGAGAGAAAACAGAAATATCTAATGGAGAAGTCTAATAAAGTTATGTAGATGTGTCATGAGCATGTGGTCATCTTCTTCCTTCTAATAAAGAACTACATTATTCACCAATTCTTTCAGAATTTGGTTTGTGTTTTGGGAGACATGTGCTGATGAGCCTCCTGATGAGCTTAAATAAGTAGCCAAGGGAACACGATCTCATTCAGTTTTTAGTTACTATCTCACTCTCTAAGAAGTACCTGTCTTAATGCCTTACCATACATCATCTACTGCCACCTACTGGAAGCATATGCTAATTGTAAAGCAATTATCTGTTGGTAGTGGGTTGGGTTTCCGAGGCAGTATCACTATGGAAGTAGATTGCCGCATCTTCCTTCTGAGGAGTGGCTGGTGGGTTTGAACCGCCAGCCTTCTGATTAGCAGTCAAGTGCCTTAGGCACTATGCTACCAGAACTCCTTAAACAACAACAACAACAACAGTGGGTTGGAGGTGGGCAGCCACTCACATGCTCACATTCCCAAAAATCCATTGTTGTTGAGTCAATTCCAACTCATCACTCTCCTATAGGACAGAGTAGAATTGCCCCATAGGATTTCCAAGGTTGTAAATCTTTAAGGAAGCATACAACCACATCTTTCTTTTGTGGGGTAGCTGGGGGTTTTGAATCGTCGACTTTTCAGTTAGCGGCTGAACACTTTAACCACTGTGCCACCAGGGCTCCTTCATGCTCATATAGCAAAACTAAATTTAGAAAAGACATAGAACCAGTCCTGACTCTGCCACTCTTCACCTGTAAATTAATCTCTCAACCTTAGTTTCTCATCTGCAGAATAAGGGGCTAAGTGATTGCTAAAATCTCCATCTTCCAACTCTATAATTGTCAAAAACAAAGAGGTTTCTAAGAGGAACTCCAGTGAACGTGGCGAAGGTTCTAATCCATCCAGTTCTTATCTTGAGCTATTTGTAAAACATATCAAAACATGGGCCAAATATAGTAATATGTGTACATATTCAGTTCTAATTTACCACTCATTGAAAAGTTTATTCTAGTGTTTAAATGGTTCATTTTCTGTTTAGGACATTTAGTAAAACAAATGCCAGATGAGTGTATTTGGTTTCACTATCACCCTGTTTAAAAAAAAAAAAAAAAGTGGCTATAAAAACAAAACAAAGTTTAAGAAGTTTCTGAATCAACCATGATAAGAATCAATGATCTCTTTATCGTTAACGCTGTCAACTGTGTTACTTTCTTTTCCGTTTTTGAACCCAAAACAGTATCTGTACTTATAGCTGCAAAATGTACTGGATTTTCTTAGATTA
>NW_006921833.1:4043818-4044456 GCF_000298275.1 Orycteropus afer afer
CTGCTGGCTGCTGAGGCTGACAAACCCAAGGTTGACAAGTAAAAAGACACAGTCCCAATGTTACCAAACCATGCGGCAGGCCGTTCATTTCAGTCCTTTGTAAGTCCCAAGGTCAGCAGAGCATGGCAGGCTGCTGAACAATGACATGGCTATATGCAGGGTCCACGCATGCCATAAGCTAGAGATCATTCCCAAAGCTGCTTCTTATATATGGGAAGCAGACCACATACCCAAAGCAGCTACTCAGCTGCTTGTGGGAGATCTCACCATGGAGCTGATTGCCAGTCTCATCATGGGGAATAACTACTACCAGCTACCAAGCCACTCAACTGGGCCCAGCCAAGTTGACACACAAACATAACCACCACACCCTCAATGAGATGGGTTGATCCAATGGCTGCAATGATGGGCTTAAGTATAGCAAAGATTGTGAGGATGGTGCAGGACCAGTCAGTGTTTTGCTCTGTTGTAGACAGGTTCACTTTGAGTCAGAGTCGACTCACTGACACATAACAACAACAACTAGTGACCTTACAGAACAGAGTAGAAATGGCCTGTAAAGTTTGCAAGCCTGTAAATCTTTACGGAAGCAGACTGCCTCATCTTCCTCCTACGGAGCAGTTGGTGGATTCAGACTG
>NW_006921833.1:4046631-4047866 GCF_000298275.1 Orycteropus afer afer
TTTTTTTTTTTTTTTAATGTCTGAGGATGCCAATACTGCCCTTGCAAAACCCCAAACCCACTGCTGTTAAGTTGATTCCAACTCATAGCAACCCATAGGACAGGGTAGAACTATCCCATATGGTTTCCATGGCTGTACATCAGATTAATGGAAGCAGAATGCCAAATCTTTCTCTCATTGGAGCCTCTGGTGGAATTGAACTGCTAACCTTTCAGTTAATAGCCAAGCATCTAGCCACTACACCACAGGGCTTCTTAGGGTACCTGCAGGAGTGGCTAACTACACAGTACTGAATCTACTTAATGCCTCTTTCCCAGTGCCAAATCTCCATCATGTGTTCAGTCTAAACTAAACGTTGTTGTGCTGCCAAGTCGGCCCTGGACTCGTGACAACATCATGCACAACAAGACTGTCATGCTCCACAGGGTTTTCATTGGCTGATTTTTTGGAAGTAGATCTCCAGGCCTTTCTTCCCAGCCCATCTTTAGTTCTGCTCAAAGCTGTTCAGCATCCTAGCAACACACAAGCCTCCAATGGCAGGCTACTAGTGGCTACACTTGAGGTGCATTGTCTGAGAATCAAAGCCAGGTCTCCTGCATGGAAGGTGAGAATGCTACCAGTGAACCACCACTACCATCAATAAACTAAATCTTACAGAGAGCCAAATTAAGAGAGAAACGTAATTAAAGAAAGAGGCCTGTAATTCAGATACTCCTAATTTATTTCACATAAACCACAAACAACTTTTTAATCTATGTCCCAATGTAATATATATGCGTGTGTGCATGTGTGTGCGTGTGTTTTATCTCAATGTACATATGTATGTTTTTGTTAGGTGTTGTCGAGTCATCTCCAACTCATAGCAACATAGGTGCAACAAAACAAAACATTGCCTGGTCCTGTGCCAGGCTCATGATCCTTACTATACCTGAGCCCATCATTGCAGTCACTGTGTCAATCTATCTCATTGAGGGCCTTCCCCTTTTTCTCTGACTCTCCACTTTACCAGGCATGATATCCTTGTCCAGGGAATGGTTCCTTCTGACAGCATGACCAAACTAGGTGAGACGAAGTCTGGCCATTCTTTCTTCCAAGAAGCATTCTGGCTCCACTACTTCCAGGACAGATTTGTTAGTTCTTTTAGCAGTCCATGGTACTTCTCAGTATTCTTTGCCAACACCACAACTCAAAAGCATCAACTCTTCTTCGGTCTTCCTTATTCATTGTCCAGCTCT
>NW_006921833.1:4051261-4052308 GCF_000298275.1 Orycteropus afer afer
CCAGCCACTCCTTGGAAGGAAGGTTGGGCAATCTACTTCCATAGTGATACTGCCTCAGAAACCCAAGGAAGGGTCACTATGAGTCGGTTCCGACTCAACAGCAGTGAGTTTGGTTTTTTGGTATTGTGTTTTGGGGTTGTGTTCCATGTTTTTCCTCCAACTCTTTCCAGGATCTCCAGTTTTGATCCTTTCCCAAGTGGTTGGCATTGGTAGCCGGGCACCTTCTAGTTCTTCTGGTGTCAAAGTCCATCACAAATGCCCTTGATTTTTTGCACTCTTCTTCACTTCCGACAATAGGAGACCATTAGCTGCATCTTAGGTGGCTGCTCAAAAGCTTTTAAGACTCCAGTCACCACAGTGAGTTTGGTTTTTATTTTGGCTTAAGCCTAACTATATTACTATGACCAGTAAATACTGCTGGCAGCTCGTTGCAAATATCAGAAATCAACCCCAACATTCTCTCCCAGGGAGGCAGGACACTCCTCAGAATTCTTTTCACCCCAGAATGCCAGTCAGGCACTGATAATCGATCGCAATTGACACTTATTATAATTAAACTGCTTGTGTCCTAGGCCTTTTTTCTCTTTTATTTAATTCAGCCACTACTGCAACATTTGCCTCCAAAACTAGTTGTCATAAAAATATAAAAACATTTAAGATACCTTCTCTGAAAATTCCCAAATAAATAAAATACAAATCAGAACAAGAATGTAGATGGCAGGATTTATTATTTCCATTTTACAAATAAAGTAACAAAAACTCAGGTTAAGTAACTTGCCCAAGGAAATCACTGCCACGGAGTCAATTGTAATTTGTAGTGACCTTATAGGACAGAGTAGAACTGTCCCATAGGGTTTCCAAGACTGTAAATCTTTGTGGAAGCAGACTGCCTCATCTTTCTCCCATGGAGTGGCTAGTAGGTGTGAACCACTGACCTTCTGGTTAGCAGCCAAATGCTTTAACCACTAAGCCACCAAAAAGTCAGGTTATATGGTTCTTAGACTCTGTCAGAAATTGCTGTGCTGTAACACTCTCTCATAATGATAG
>NW_006921833.1:4053473-4055722 GCF_000298275.1 Orycteropus afer afer
TAAAGAACCCTAAGATGCACACTGATCATTTGTAAACTCTTGAGATCACAATTTCTCTTGCCAGCATTGCATTGGATCTTTTCAAGTCACAATTCTTAAAAGGTGATTTACTTTTCAATAGTGTTGCTTTGTTTTAAAGATTTTCCTCTTTTGGAAGAAGAAAAACTGCCCTTCCATCTCATCTGCTGTAAGCTTGTATTTGGGTCTACCACATTTCCTAAGAACACTGAAATGAAAACTAATGCTGGCCTCAATCTGTCAATAACAAGAATACAGTTTTTTCCCCACTCATTTCTAGTTTCAAGTTTTACCTTTAAATATAGCAAAGTAAGCTATTTTAACTGGTCTCCCTGTGTCCCCCCCCCACCCCACTTTCTTCTAAGACATTCACTCCTAAATATTTATTGACCACTTATTATGTGCCAAGAACACACTACGTTCTGGACATAGCAGCAAACAGTTCCTCTGGAGCATAGTAGACCCTAAAAGACTGCTTCCCCAGTCCTTTCTCTCCCATCTAACAGATACTCACTTGTTTCTTACGTGGCAACTCGCAGAACCGTGGCCTGTGACGTGGAGGGTATTTTTCTGAAAGTTCTTCATTTTTGCTCAGGCTTATTTGTGTTCTTACTTGTCTGACATTGAAAAAGCAGTCATGTCACAAATGAGTATTTCTACCAAGACTGTCAATAAATCTACTCAATTATCACACAGTCACACACACAAAAAAATTATCCATGTTTCTTTCCAACTACATTTTCTTAAAATGACCTTTTATTGTGTTTTAGTCAAGTACACAACAGTTTAGGTTCTCATTCAACAATGACCAGGCAAAATATTCAGCAACATTGGTCACATTGTTCACAATGTGTGATGTCATCATTATTCCCATTGTGGCTGTTATGTTTCCATTAATGTAGTTTCCCTCCCCCCTTTCCTTCTCATCTTTATTTTTAAAGTAATTGTTGACTGTATCCTCCAACTATGTTTGTATTTAGAAGGCTTCCTAACTCTGCCTCTAGCAAGTTACTAGCTCTCAGAACTTCAGTTTCCCTATCTGGGAGCTAGAGGAGCTAAGAGTACATAGAGTTATTATGAAATAAAATCTAGAAAACATATGCCATATACCTGGTACAGAATCTCGTACATATTAGGGACATAAAATTATAGTCACAATTATTAAAAACTTACAGTGTGTTTGTTAGGTACCATGTTCATCATATTACATATGTCATTTCATTAATGGTATCTATCGTTATAAGTGAGGAAGTATTGGTGGTTCACTGATACAATTCCTGCCTCCGTGTGGGGTTCAATTCTCAGCTGATACATTTCACATGCAGCCACCACTCATCTGTCAGTGGAGACTTGCATATTGCACAATGTTTCAGAGGAGCTTCCAGACTAAGACAAACTAGGAAGAAAGGCCTGGAGATCTACTTCTGAAACTCAGCCAATGAAAACAGGAATCACAACAGTCCGATCCACAGCTGATCAAGGGGGAGGTGCAGGACCGGACAGGGTTTTGTCCCCTTGGCCATGGGGTTGCCGTGACTCAAGGGCTTACCTCACTGCAGCTAACAACAACAACAGTTCTATAAGTTGACCTAATATAGTAATTAAGAAAAATAGAATTTGAATTCCAGCTTCTCCATTTCATAGTGTGGCTTTGAGTAAAGAATGGAACCTCTCTAAGCCTGTTTCCTCATCTTTAAAATGGGGATAATAGAAAATGTTAGGCTGTTTTGAGAGATAATATGACTTAGTAAACATCAACCTCTCAGCACAGTGTCTGACATATGGGATGCTACCATTAAATAGTAGCTGTTACTGCACCATGGTACCTTGGATTTAATTCTTATATGATCATTTACTGGGCGCCAAAGTATAAGATATACTGATAGATTGGGGTAGACACTCAGATGAACAAGATAGGATTCTTACCCTTAAACAGTAAAAATTACTGAGTGGAACAAAGGCATAAAACAGTGTACATGAAATAAACATTAAATAAGGAAGCAAGCCACATGCTGTCAGAGCATAATGTCAAGAGCAATTAATTCCAAGAGCACCAAGGAAGAAGGATCACAGACAATCTGACATTTGCCGTATGACTTTAAATATATATCTTATTGTATTTTTGGTGAAAGTTTACATAGCCAAGTAGGTTCCCATTTGACAATTTCCATAGAAATTGTTCAGTGATATTAGTTACATTTATCATGATGTGTCAACATTCCCTTTAATTG
>NW_006921833.1:4059697-4061052 GCF_000298275.1 Orycteropus afer afer
AAAAAATAATAATAATAATAATAATAAAGATAACAATTCCTACCTCTTTCAGAAGTCTTATGAGATGAAGTCTTATAAGCTACATAACTGTCCTGTGCTTCAGTTTTCTCATGTATAAAATGGGGATAATAGGATACTTCCATGTAAGGTTGTTGTTGAGGATGAATTGAATCAAATTATGTTTGCCGTTATCCATAAGTCAGGGTACATGGATATGTTACACCATCTCTTTCCCTAATGAAGTGAACAAACTAACATACTTCCTGTTCATTTCAACACTATCATTCAGGCTACCTCTCAATGGGGCTACAGCACAATGGCTGTTTATTTCCTAGAGTCCCTTGTATCAGCCAGGGTCCTAATTACTGTATCAGCCAGGGTTCCACTAAGTAACATGATATAATTCAAACTGGAACAATTTTTAAAGGATTTACAAAGGGACTCATTACAAAGGTGTGGATGGATGGGGTGTAAGGGAATCATAAGAGCTGTGCAGGAATCTGGGACTATGAGTAGTGGAATTGTCACCACTCCTGAGAGACTGAAGAAGAGCAGAGGCCACTTTTAGAGTAGAAATGAGAGGCATAGCTCTTTCAAGGCAACTTCATTACAATTTCTGTTGGGACTCTCCATGGGCTTAAACCAACCAGAAGCCAGAATGCTTGGAAGCATCTTGAATTAATCCCTACAGACTATCTTTCCTGGATAGAATGCAGTGCAGAGAATGCATGCCAAGAGATGGGGATTATTGTGTCATCCTGGAGGTGGGATATCACATTCTTTCCTGACAATTCATTCTTGCAAGGCAGAGTAGTGTGGCAAAGTGTAGTTGGTCTGATGGTGTGAATGGAAGTGACCTAGCACAGTAATCAATACATATTTGTTTCTTTTCTTAAATAAAAGTTTATCTTCCAAACATGTATTCATGCATTATGGACACTGCCAGTGCTCAGTCTTTGGGTCACAGACATTGGTCCAGTGTGGTCCAACCTCTCATCTGTTCTAGAGATACAGACCTTAGTCACAGCAAGGCAAAGGGCTCATCTTTGTTCCCACTGCTGTTTCACTGCTCATCTTGATTCATTAACTTTATTTCTTCCTTTGCCTATACCCCCAAACCACCTATTTTCTCTGCCAGGTTTCTGACTTAAACAGGTTCCAGCTTCTGTGGGTTTTACTATATATAGTATCTCCCTACTTTTTCCCACCTCTTCCTTACTCTTCTGGTCCAAGCCATGTCATCTCATGTGAATCACCTATTTTCTCTAGAAATAAACTTTGGGCTAGAGTCCCTTTGATCAGCCAGGGTCATAATTACTGTATCAGCCAGGGTTCCACTAGGTAACATGGCATAA
>NW_006921833.1:4061897-4062429 GCF_000298275.1 Orycteropus afer afer
CACTTGAGGGCTCTGTCTACTGTGGTGGAAGTGGGTCTAATGTTTTTAACAGTTTACTCCAGTGTTGTTTTAGAGATCCATACATTAGATCTTTACATTTATCTAGGCCAGGGGGATGCAAGGTCAAATGTAGGTCATATAAGTGAGAGAAGCTGGTCAGAATAAGATACAGATTGTGGCAAAAACCACTGCTTCACCAGGGCTTCTTAGCATGTCTACTAAATACCTCAACTTAACATGATGAAATCTGAATTCCTCTCCTTCCTTCCTCTCCAAACTTGTTCTACACGTCCCTTCCCATTTTGTCAATGACAGAGTCCGTCTTTCTGGTTACTCAGGCCAGTAACTCAAGTCCTCATTGACTCCTCTCTTTCACACTCCAGTCCAATGGGTCAGGAAAGCATGCGGACTCTGACTTTAAAACACAGGTTGTCCTCACCTTACTTACTTACATCATACTTGAGTTACAATGAACCACACTTACAACCAACTTTTTTTTATTCCCAGTACTTCTTATTGTTAGTAATATATA
>NW_006921833.1:4067110-4068368 GCF_000298275.1 Orycteropus afer afer
AATAGTAAAACATTAAAAAAAAAAAGTTAAAGCCAAATTTCTTACAAGCACCTGTAAAATCTTCTGTGATCTGGCCTTTGTTATCTCTCATCTTCCCTCCAGTTCTCTTTTTGTTTTGCTCACTCTACTCCAGCTGCATTTCCCTCCTTACTGCTCTCACCATAGGTTTTTGTTCTGTAGCACTGTTTTGTAGCACTGTTCCCCCAAGTATCTGTATGTGCTGTAAGAACTTCCAAACATGTAATAGAGGTAACAAGGAGCAAAGTTATGATAACTTCTTGGCCACAGCCAACAAACCTAAGGGAGTGAGTAGTTGGACCTGTGGGATTGGGACCATAGTCATAGGGGACATCAAGCTCAATTGACATAGCATATTATACAAAAACATTGTTCTACATCCTACTTTGAGGAGTAGCTACTGGAGTCTTGAAAGCTTGCAAGCCACTATCTAGATGCAACAATGGGTCTCTCCTTGTCCAGAGCAAAGAAAAATTAAGAAAACTAAAGATGTGTGGACATAGTTAGTGCAAGGGACTAGTAAGACCATGCGATTCTCAGAGTATATGACCATGAGACCAGAAGAACTAGATGGTCCTTGGTTACCACTGTCAATGCCTCAGAGGGGGATCAGTGCAGGAAATCCTGGATAGAATGGGGTAACAATGTAGAACAAAATCATTTATAAATAAATAAATAAAGATTAGGTGTTCTGATCTGATAGAGCCTAGTGAGACCCCTGAGACTATGGCCTCTAATTATCCTTCAGACTGGAATTGAATTCACTTCTGTGGCTTCCAGCTAAACAATAGACAGACATATGGGGTGAATATTTACATCAGGTAGATACACTGCTTAGAGTGGTCAAACATGGGAGAACAGAAGGGTAGTGTTTACACCAAAGATAGCTCATGGGGCAGGAGTGAATGAGAGGGAAGGAAACAGGAAAGAGGTAACTACAGGGAGGAAGTGGGAAGAGAGCTGTTACATTGTGGGGAATTGCAGTCAATGTCATGAAACAAAATGTGTATGAACTGCTGGACAGAAAATGACTTTGCTCTGTAAACTTTCACCCAAATCACGATAAGAGTTGTTTTTTGTTTTAAAGGCCATGCCTCTTACCATACATTAAAAACCAATTCAAAATAGATCAAAGACCTAAATGTGATAACTAAAACCATAAAATAGGGACCACAGTCTCAGCAGTTTCACCAAGCTCTATCACACCAGCAAACCTGATCCCCCCCCCTTTTTTTTTTCT
>NW_006921833.1:4069123-4073547 GCF_000298275.1 Orycteropus afer afer
AAAAACATTTATAACTTAACAACAAAAAGACAAACAACCCCATCAAAAAATGGCCAAGACCTTGAACAGACATTTCACCAAAAAGGATATTCTAAAGCCAATAAGCACGTGAAAAGATGCTCAGCATCATTAGTCATTAAGGAGATGTAAATCAAAACCAAAAGGAGATGCCACCTCACCCCATTAGGATGACAACAACCAAAAAAATTGAAAACAACTGGTTCTGGTGAGATTATGGAGAAACTGTAACACTTCTCCCCTGCTGATGAAACTGTGCAAAACAGTTTGGCCATTCCTGAAAAAGTTGAACATAGAACTACCATTTGACCCAGCAATCCCAGTTCTAGGTATATACCCAGAAATGAAGCAGGAACATAAACAGAAATCTACACTCCAGTGTTCATGGTAGCACTTCTCACAATAGCCAAAATGTGGAAACAATCAAAATGTCCATCAACAGATGAATAGATTACAAAAATGTGGCAAATTCTTCTAATAGTCCATGGTAGTAGGTAATATTCTTCACTTGACTGCTAACCAGAAGGCTGGCGGCTCAAACCCACCAGCCACTCCTCAGAAAGAAGGTTGGGCAATCTACTTCCATAGTGATACTGTCTTGGAAACCCAAGGAGGGGTCGCTATGAGTCGGGTCCGACTCAATGGCACATAACAACAACAACAACAACACCATAACTCAAACACATCAATTCTTTTTAGATCTTCCTTAGTCATTGAATATTGTTGTTGTTGTTATGTGCCGTCAAGTCGGACCCAACTCATAGCAACCCCTCCTTGGGTTTCCAAGGCAATATCACTATGGAAGTACATTGCCCCATCTTCCTTCCGAGGAGTGGCTGGTGGGTTTGAACCGCAGCCTTCTGGTTAGCAGTAAGTGCCTTAAGCACTATGCTACCAGAGCTCCTCATTGAATACTTCACAATGGAATATTAATCAGCCATAAAGAAAAATGAAGTACTGGTGCATGCCATGGATGAACCTTGAAAACATCAGGCTGAGCAAAGTAAGTCAGGCACAAATGGACAAATACTGTATGATCTCATTTATATGAAATAAGTAAATATATAGAAAGCAAAGATGATTAGTAGCTACTAGGGGTCAAGCAATTTTTGCTTAGGGGGTGTTATGGATTGAATTGTGTCCTCCCAAAATATACATCAACTTGGCATGACTATGATTCTCAGTGGTTTGGTAGTTATGTAATGATGTAACCTGGCTGTTATGTAATGATGTAAGCATCCTCCATGATGTGAACTGATATAATCAGACATTCAGTTGTAAATGGATTAGGGTGGGATGCAATACCCTTACTCAGGTCACAGCCATGATCAGAAGAAAGGGGAGTTTCCCTGGAGTTTAGTCTTCATCACCTTTTCTCTTACAAGAGATAAAAGTGGAGAGAAGGGAACAGATAACAAAGGACCTGAGAACCACAAAGAAAGAAGAGCCAGGGGTGCAGTGCATCCTTTAGACCTGGAGTCCCTGATCTGAGAGCCTTCTAGACGTAGGGGAAGGTTGATACCAAGACAGATGGAGACCTCCAAGGAAGGTCAGGCCTGTAGAAAGTGAAAGGAAACAAGTTTCTTCCCCCAGAGCTGACAGAGAAAAAGCCTTCCCCTAGAGCTGGTTTTCTGAATTCTGTCCTCCAAAACTGTGACTAGAAAAGATTCATATTTGTGCCCATTCTGAAGAAAGGAGATCTAACAGAATGTGGAAATTATCATTAATATCACATGCACATAAAATTTTGCTGAAGATAATTCAAAAATGGTTCAGCAGTACATTGACAGGGAACTTCCAGAAATTCAAGCTGCATTCAGGAGAGGGCATGGAACAAGGGATATCATTGCTGATGTCAGATGGATCTTGGCTGAAAGTAAAGAATACCAGAAAGATGTTTACTTGTATTTTATTGACTATGTAAAGGCATTCAACTGTGTGTATCACAACAAATTATGGATAACTATGCAAAGAATGACAATTCCAAGACACTTATTTGTACTCATGAGGAACTTGTGCACAGACTAAGAGGCTGTCATTTGAATAGAACAACAGGATGCTACATGGTTTAAAATCAAGAGGGTGTACATCATGGCTGTATCCTTTCACCATACCTATTCAATCTGTATGCTGAGGAAATAATCTGAGAAGCTGGACTATATGAAGAAGAATGCTGCATAAGAATTGGAGACTCATTAATAACGTGTGAAATGCAGATGACACAACCTTGCTTGCTGAAAGTGAAGAAGACTTGAAGCACTTACTGATGGAGATCAGACTACAGTCTTCAGTATGGATTACACCACAACATGAATAAAACAAAAATACTCAGAAATGGACCAATAAGCAACATCATGATTAATGGAGAAAAGATTAAAGTTGTCAAAGATTTCATTTTACTTGGATCCACAATCAACACCCATGGAAGCAGATGTCAAAATATCAAATGTTGAATTGTGCTGGGAAAATCTGCTGCAAAGACCTTTTTAAAGTGTTAAAGAGCAAAGGGGTCACTTTGAAAGTTAAGGTGCACCTAACCCAAGCCATAGTATTCCCAATCACCTCATATGCATGTGAAAGTTGGACAATCAATAAGGAAGACCAAAGAAGAATTGATGCCTTTGAAGTGTGGTGCTGGCAAAGAATACTGAAAATATCATGAACTGCCAAAAGAACAAACAAATCTGTCCTGGAAGAAGTGCAGCTGGAATACTCTTTAGAAGCCAAAATGGCCAGACATTCTACTTTTTTTTTTTTTAATTTAATTTTTATTGTGATTTGGGTGACAGTATACAGAGCAAATTCATTGTCTGTCTACACAGCAGTTCATACACATTTTGTTTCATGACATTGACTGCAATTCCCCACAAATGTAACAGCTCTCTTCCCACTTCCTCCCCATAGTTACCTCTTCCCTATATCCTTCCCTCCCATGCACTCCTACCCCTTGAGCTATCTCCCTGTGCAAACACTGCCCTTCTGTTCTCCCACAATTGATTGTTCCAAGGAGTGTATCTGCCTGATGTTATTCACCCCATATGCCTGTCTATTGTTTGGCTGGAAGCCATAGGAGTGAGTTCAGTTCCAGATCTGAAGGGTAACTAGGGGCCATAGTCTCAGGGGTCCCACTTGGGCTCTATCAGATCAGGAAACCTGGTCTTTTTTTTTTTTTTTTTTTTTAATAATGACTTTGAGTTTTGTTCCACATTGTTCTTCCACTCTATCCAGGATCTCTTGAACCAATCCCCCTCCCAGTGGTTGACAGGGGTAGCAGGGCACCATCATTTTACTTTAATCCACAATCAACACCCATAAAAGTGGCAGCCAATAAGTCAATGGAGTATTGCACTAGAAAAATCTACTGGAAAGACCTTATTAAAGTATTAAAGAGCAAAGACATTACTTTGAAGACTAAGGTGCTCCTGATCCAAGATAGAGTATTTTCAATTGCCTCCTATACTTATGAAAGCTGGACAGTGAACAAGGAAGATCTAAGAAGAATTGATGCCTTTGAATTATGGTATTGATGAAAAATACTAAATATACCATGGACTGCCAGAAAAATGAACAAATCTGTTTTGGAGGAAGTATAGCCAGAATGTTTCCTAGAAGTAAGGATGGTGAGACTTCATCTCTCATACTTTGGTCATATTAATGGAAGGATCAGTCCCTGGAGAAGGATATCATGTTTGGTCAAGTAGAGAGTCAGCAAAAAAGAGGAAGACCCTCAATGAGATAGACTGATACAGCAGTTACAACAATGGGCTCAAACATAACGATTGTGAGGACAGAACAGAAGTGGGCAATGTTTTGTTCTGTTGTAGGTAAGGTCACTATGAGTCCAAACCAACTTGAAAGCATCTAACAACCACAAACTGTGAGAAAATAAAATTTCTGTTTGTTAAAGCCATCCACATGTGGTATTTCTGTTATAGCAGCACTAGCTCTGGTGGTGTAATGCCTAAGGCATTTGACTGCTAACCAGAAGTCTGGCAGTTCAGACCCACCAGCCACTCCTCAGAAGAAAGGTTGGGCAATCAATCTACTTCCGTAGTGATACTGCCTCAGAAACCCAAGGAAGGGTTGCTATGAGTTGGATGTTGGACCTGACTTGATGGCAGTGAGGTTTTTTTTTTTAGATAACTAAGACAGGATCCTTATGTTAATTTAAATTTATGTTAATGGCTGTTGTTGTTGTTGTTGCTTTGTGCCGTCGAGTCGAACCCGACTCATAGTGACCCTTCCTTGGGTTTCCGAGGCAGTATCACTACAAGGCATTGAACACCAATGACCGAAAGCCAGATGAATTATGGGAAGATATCAAGAACATTATCTATGAAGAAAGCAAGAGATCACTAAAAAGACAAGAAAAGAAGAGAAGACCAAAGTGGATGACAGAAGAGACT
>NW_006921833.1:4080352-4080901 GCF_000298275.1 Orycteropus afer afer
AGTGTATGTGATCTGCTGTATGGAAAGTGTATTTGCTCTGTAAATTTTCACCCAAATCACAATAATAAATAAATAAATAAACAACAATACCTGTGAGAAGTGTGCTCCTTAGAACAATCAACCGTACAAGACCCAACGGGCAGGGAGGGGCAGGGTAACTGGAGGAATGGAAATAGGGAAGGCAGGGTGAAAATGGGGAGAGTGCTCACACATTGGGGGTGGGGGTGGGCGGGTTGGGGGTGGTGGATAGCAACCTATATCATGGAATGATTTGTGTATGAATTGTTGAATGAGAAACTCTGTAAACTTTGCTGTGTAAACTTTGACCTAAAACACAATAAAATGTTCCAAAAAAGAAAAACAAAAAGGTCAGAGCCTTGAAAATCCCGTGGAGTGCAGTTCGACTCCACACACCTAGGATGGCCAGGAGTCAGAATCAACTCAGTGGTAACTGGTTCGGTTATGGGGTTGATCTGTGTTTAGTGGCAGGCCAACCTGGAATCTGCTCCTTTTTCTTGTAGCAACAACTTGATTCTGAGCAATTACCGT
>NW_006921833.1:4081566-4083092 GCF_000298275.1 Orycteropus afer afer
AGAAGCAGATACAGTCCTTCTTCCAAAGACAAAATGGAGGATGAAGGCAAAGTAATGCAAAGCTGATCTTCAGCCTTCAACTCCTCTGCTCTGAGCCCAGTCACAGCTCGGACCTCAAAGACACAGGTGCCCACTAGAGTCCATTCAGGGCTCTAGTGGGCTCTCTTGCCTGCTACCAAGACAGCTCTCAGGAGAAGCTGTGAAACCCACTCTCAGTGGTGTGAATGACTGCTATAACCATAAACAAGTCATCCTGCAATCCTTCTTTTAGAGGTATTTACAAGTTTGCAGGATGACACCTAAAAGTTAGTACTTTGAAGGTGAAATTACTGGTATCAGTAGCAGGCGGGAATGATACCTAAAGACTAGGTAAAGGCTTGCTCCAAATCATTGAACTCACAACTGTACAAGGCTACACACCTGGCATACTTAAGTAGAGTGGATTATAAAGCCACTGACATTCTCCTTGGTTACTTTTGCTCCCTTCTCTGGCCTCAAATTTAGGAGGAAGCCTTTAAAAAATATGTTGTTTTCCTGATTCAATAGCAAAGACAGCTGCCTTCAAATATAAGGTGCAAATATATCCTTTAATTATGGTAAGGTTTTGTTCTACGTACCCTGAAGAGCAAGAAGCAGTTATGAACAGAGAGGCTGATATCTGCCTTATCTACTGATACATGCCTTCTGCCCAGCTCCACTTAAACCAGTTGCTGTAGTGTCCACTTGGGCTCATGGTGACCCCATGTGTGTCAGAGTAAAACTGTGCTCCCTAGGGTTTTCAATGGCTGAGATTTTGGAAGTAGATCACCAGGCCTTTCTTTTGAGGTATCTCTCGGTGGACTTGAACCTCCAACCTCTCCATCTGCAGCTAAGCAGTTACTTTTTGCACTACCCAGGTACACAGTTACTAGCAAATAGCTGGTGCCCAATAAATTATTGTTAATAGAAAAAAAAAAAAAAAAAAAAACCCTGAAAGCCAAACAGCTCCCTGGTGTTCTGTGGTTGGCATGACTCTCTAAGACATAATACTTCTTGATTTGTAAACTGAAACAATGGACCAAAATTTATTCCAAAGCAGATACTATGGATTATTAGATTCAGATCATTTTCAAAAATTTACATCACCACAGCCTTTCCAGTCCATGAATACACAGAGAGTTTACTTCCGTGTGTACCTGTGATTAAAGAAACAATTATTTGAATCCCTTTGCTGATTAACCTGCAGAGAAAGCAAATTTGCTCCTTTGAAAAATTCCCATTTTAGGTAACAGTGTGCATACCAAGAGGCTTTGTCAGAGAGAATACAATGCCCCCAAGGTGGGCAATGACTATTTACCTGCAGAAGGAAAATGTGGTGATCTTCAAGGTTGATCATTATTGTCACAGGCAGAAACTCGAGTGCCCTCTCCCAGGCTTAAATCTAAGCTGCTGGGCTCATCTCCTTCTATCCTCGGGCAAATATCTTTAATTATATGCCATGTGCCTACCAGTCATGAAAAGGGCATTGCATCCAGATGTAATCTCTG
>NW_006921833.1:4084087-4084589 GCF_000298275.1 Orycteropus afer afer
TCAGTCGGAATTGACTCCACTGCTGTGGGTGTGTTGCTTCAGGGAAGCAGATCATTAGGTCTTTCTTGCCACTTGGTGGGTTCAAACCATCAACCTTTGAGATTAGTACCTTGCCATAAATTCTGGCCTCTAGATCCATTTCATAAAGGCCTTTTGATGACAGACACATCTTAATTGAATTTACCCATATTACCTGGAAGGAGCAACACATTAGCTAACTTTTCTTCAGCATGGATTTCTCTCACTAACTGGGCATTAGAGAAGGGTGTGCAAACACCAAACCAAGAGCCCACACCAGTGAGAGAAAGAAATAAAATGTGATACATTGAGTTTATCATAACACTATCAACAAATTGATCTCAACTCATAGCGATCCCCATTGAGTTTCCAAGGCTATAAATCTTTATGGAGCCAAACTGCCTCATCTTTCTTCTGTGGAGTGGCTGGTGGGTTCAAACCACTGGCCTTTTGGTTAGCAGCCAAATGCTGTAACCACTACACC
>NW_006921833.1:4086166-4095498 GCF_000298275.1 Orycteropus afer afer
CATATGAGCAGTTGATGGTCTGTTCCACAATCAGCTCCTGGCCTGGTTTTGGCTGAAGATACTGAGTTTATCATGGAAATTACTATTCATTTTAGAAAACTTTCCTTTATCCTGACTTTATGCCCTTCACAGACTTGGGGTGCTAACTGGTCCTTTTGATGTGTATGTCTTTTTCCTTTTGATATTAAAATATCCATTCTTTCAAAAAACAACAAAAACATGCTACCTACTGTCATTGAATCAATTCCAACACATAGTGACCTTATAGGACAGATACAACTGCCCTTATAGGGGCCAAAGCAGACTGCCTCACCTTGTCCCATGGAGTGGCTGGTGGGTTCAAAACAGCAACTTTGTGGTTAGCAGTTGAATGATTTAACCACTACACCACCAGGGCTTCTTAACTACATGCTAGACTTTTAAATTCAGCAGACAAAATAAGTTAGCAATCTTGTGTGAAACCTCCCAAAATTAGGAAAAGTGTGTGTTACAGTTGTATCCTTTCACCATACTATTCAATCTGTATGTTGAGCAAATTGTCTGAGAAGCTGGACTATATAAAGAAGAAAGCTGCATCAGAACTGGAAGAAGACTGAGAAGACTCATCAACAACCTAGGATATGCAGATTACACAACCTTGTTTGCTGAAAGGTAACTTGAAGCAATTACTGGTCAAAATCAAAGACTACAGTCTTCTCTATGGATTACACCTCAACATAAAGAGAACAAAATTCCTCACAGCTGAACCGATAAAAAATATCACGATTAATGGAGAAAGGATTAAAGTTGTCAAAGATTTCATTTTACTTGGATCCACAATTAACACCCATGGAAGCAATAGACAGTAGATCAGATGTCATACCGCACAGGGGAAATCTGCTGCAAAAGACTTCTTAAGGTGTTAAAGAGTAAAGATGTCACTTTGAGGACTAAGGTGTGATTGACCCAAGCCATTTTCAATCACAATTGAAAATACATGTGAAAACTGGAGGGTGAAGAAAGAAGAGCAAAGAAGAAGTGATGCCTTTGAATTATGGTGTTGGTGAAGAATATTTAATATACCATGGACTCTCAGAAGAATGAACACATCTGTTTTGAGAGAAGTCCAGCCAGAATGCCTCTTAGAAGCAACATTGGTGAGACTTCATTTCCTGCATTTGGTCAATGTTTTGGTTATCTAGTGCTGCTCTAACAGAAAATAACACAACTGGATGATCTTAACAAAGCAGAGCTTATTCTCTTATAGTTGAGGAGGCTAGAAGTCCTAGTTCAAAATACCAGCTCTAGGGGCTGGTCGAAAGACCCTTGGTCTTGACCTTAAACTCTGCCTCTTGTTCTCAGTCCACTGAAGCTGAAGGCTTAATTGAGGCAGCTGCTGGCTGCTGAGGCTGACAAACCCAAGGTCGACAAATAAAATGGCACAGTCTCAAGATTATAAAACAACATGTCAGGCAACTAGTTCAAGTCCAAAGACAGTTTCAAGATCAGCAGGAAACATGGCAGGCTGCTAAATGAAGACTTGGCTACATGTAGGGTCCAAGTGTACCAAAAAGCTGCAGAGACTTTTCTCAAAGTTTCTTCTTATACACTGGAAGCAGACCACATCCCTAAGGTGCTACTCAGCTGCTCCAGTACATTCCAACATGGAGTTGATGACCAATCTCATCATGAGGAATAACTACATCCAGCTACTCAGCCACTCAAAACCAGGCCCAGACAAGCTGACACACAATTTAACTACTACAGTCGTGTTATCAGGAGGGACCTGTCCCTGGAGAAGTATATCATGCTCAGTAATGTAGTGGGTCAGCAAAAAAGAGGAAGACCTTTGTTCTGGTTCTCTAGCACTGCTCTAACAGAACATTCCACAAATGTATGGCTTAAACAAACAGGGATTTATTCTCTTAGAGTTTAGGAGGCTAGAAGTCTGAGTGCAAAGTGCCAGCTCTGGGGAATGGGTGAGGGCCTGACTTGGGGCTTCAGTTCTGCCTCTTACTCTCAGCCCACTAGAGCTGGAGGCATCTCTTAACTCAGGCAGCTGCTGGATGCTGAGGCTGACAAACCCAAGGTCGACAAGTAAAATGGTACAGTTCCAAAATTATCAAGTAACATAGCAGGCCACTAGTTCAAGCCCAGAAACAGTCCCATGATCGGCAGACAACATGGCAGGCTGCAGAATGAAGACTCAGCTAAATGCAGGGACTAAGCATGCCAAAAAACTCAGAGACTGTTCGCAAAGCTCCTCTTTACAACTGGAAGCAGACCACATCCCTAAGGCAGCTACCCAGTGGCTCACAGCAGATTCCACCATGGAGCTAATTACCAGTCTCATCACAGGGAATAACTACATCCAGCTGCCCAGCCACTCAAAACCAGGCCCAGACAAGCTGACACATAACCTTAACTACTACAACCCTCAATGAGATAAATTGACACAGTGGCTGCAATGATGGGCTCAAGCATTGCAACGATTGTGATGATGGTGCAGGCCTGGGCCGTGTTTCATTCTGTATGTAAAACCCCTAACTATCTTTTGACATTATAGTTCCGTGGGACAGTAACCTGATGAATTTGGGTGGAAGATTAGTAAGAACGGTGCTTAGCTTGACTGAAGGGTACCATGTGTGTGGAAGAGGCGAGTAGACTCTAGAAGCTTGGGAAATTGGATGGGACACTGGACACCAGGAGAGACAGTGTTCCTAGGAGTCAGAGGGTCCTGAAATGGAAGGCAGAAAGACTCCCTAAGAACAGCTCATCTGTTTCACAACTTCAGCCAGGACAAGGCCCTGGGCACCACACAAATTCCCAGGACCCTAAGCCCTTGTTTGCTCTATGCAGGAATTTTTAATTTCATCCCATTAACAAGCTGATGGGAGTGGGACTTTGCGTTTGTCTTGCACACAACTTCTCCCCTCCCCCAGATCTCAGAGCAGCGTTTCCTCTGTGATCTCGAAGTTTGTGACCATCTCACAGATATCACACCCAAGGCATGTGGCTACAGGCAGCCTAGCTTGTGATTCAAAGAAATGCTTGGCCACAAGACCCGCTGGTGCCCCTAACACTGCGCTGGAAGCTGTGCTCACTGACCATCAGTGGTCAGGGGGTGAACAGATGCTGCTGGGCAAGTGATGCCTGGGCAGAGGACCCACGGCCGAACCTGCAGGTCAGCACAGGGTCAGTACAGCCTGGACTCAGGAGAGGCGGCTACAGATGGTGGCTGCAGTTATGATTATTGTTACAAGTTCTAGCTAGTTATGATGAAGAAGCAATGAAATGATTTAAAAGCAAAAGAAAAGGCACATATACTAGCATTCACATTGACTCCTTTTGACAAAGGAGATCAACTCCAGCCTGAAGTGAGATGGTAGTGAAAGTGTCCAAGTTTTTTTTTTTGTTGTTGTTGTTCATAGCACACCCAGCTTTTCCACAGAATTAGTTATCTATCATTGTATAACAAGGAGACCTGGTGGCACAGTGGTTAAGCACTGGGTTGGTAACTGAAAGTTTAGCAGTTCAAATCCACCAGCCACTGTGGGTGTCACTCCATGGCAGAAAGATGTGACAATCTACTTCTGTAAAGGTTACAGCCTTGGGAAGGCTTTGGGTCAGTTCTATATTGTCCTACAGAGTCACTAGTAGTTGGGATTGACTTGACAGCAATGGATTTGGTTACATAACAAAGTATCCCAAAACTTAACACCTTAAAAACTTACCATTTCACAGTTTTTGTGGGTCTGGAGTCCAAGCCCCGCTCAGCTGGGAGCCTCTGGCTCAAAGTCTCTCATGAAGTTGCAGTGAAGTGGGCTGCAGTCATCTCCAGGCTCTACTGGGGTTAGAGAATTCACTTCTGAGCACACTCCTGTGGCTGTTGGCAGGCGTCCTTGGTTTCTCATCATGTGGGCCTTTCCATAGGCTGCCTGAGTGTTCTTCTCCTCATGACATGGCAGCTAGTGATCCAAAAGAGAGTGCACCAGACGGCAGCCATAGTTTTTTAGTAACCTAACCTCAGAGGTGAACTTCCATCACTTTTGCCACATTTCAGTCGAGTTACTAGGTCCAGTTCACATGCAAGGAAAGGAATTGCACAAGGGCTTGAATATCAGAAGGCAGAGTCATTGGGAACCATCTTAGAGGCTGCCTACCACAGCTACCCTCCCTATCTGCATATTAACAATAGTAATAAGGGAAGATAGTGACCTTGCAGGGTGGTGCCAGAATGAAATGCAATGAGGAATAAGAAAGGGTTTTGAAAGGGAGCTCCGGTGGCATAGTGCCTAAGCATTTGACTGCTACAAGAAGACTGGTGGTTCAAATGCCTAAGCATTTGACTGCTACGAGAAGACTGGTGGTTCAAACCCACCAGCTGCTCCTCAGAAGGAAGACTGGGCAATCTCTGTCAACCACTAGGAGGAGGATCTATGTAGGAGATCCTGAATAGAGTGTTAGAACAATGTGGAACAAAATTCAAAATCATAAATAAAAAAAAAAAAAAAGGGACCAGGTTTGCTGGTCTGAAAGAGCCTGGTTGGAAACCCTGAGACCGAACATTCATAATTAGGTAGATACTCTCCTTGGGGAGATCAATCATGGGAGAATAGAAGGGTTGTGTATGCACAGGGAGACAGCAAAGGGGGCGGGAGTGCATGTGAGGGAAGGACACAGGGAAGAGGTAACGATGGGGGAGGAAATGGGAGGGGAGCTGTTGCATTGTGGGAAATTGCAGTCAGTGTCATGAGACAAAGTGTATGTGAATTGCTGTATGGAAAGTGAATTTGCTCTATAAACTTTCACCCAAATCACAATAAAAATTTTATTTTTTTTAAAAAAAGGACTGGGCAATCTACTTCCGTAGAGAAACCGCCTCAGAAACCCAAGGAGGGGTTACTATGAGTCGGAATTTTTGGTTTTGAAAAGAGAGAGGCCCCGGAAAGCATAGTGGTCAAAGGGTTCTTTTTTTTTTTTTTTTTTTTTCTTTTTTACTCTCTTTTATTGCTGTTGAGAGTATACAGCAAAGCACATGCACCAACCCAACCGTTTCTACCTGTACTATTCAGTGACACTGATTACATTCTTCAAGTCGTGCAACCATCATCACATTCCTTTTCTGAATTGTTCCCCCCCCCCATTAACATAAACTCGTTGTTGCCATTGTTAGGTGCCATCAAGTCATCTCCGACTCACAACGACCTCATGTACAGCAGGACAAAACACTGCCTGGTCCTGTGCCAACTCCATGATCCTTGCTATACCCGAGCCCATCGTTGCAGCCACTGTGTCAATACATCTTGTTGAGGGCCTTCCCCTTTTTTGTTGTCCCTCCACTTTACCAAGCATGATAAACTTTTCCAGGGAATGGTCCCTTCTGACAACATGACCAAAGTAGGAGAGATGAATTTTGACCATTCTCGCTTCCAAGTGCATTCCAGCTGCACTTCTTCCAGGACAGATTTGTTAGTTCTTTTAGCAGTCCATGGTACTTTAAGCATACTTTGCCAACATCACAACTCCAAAGCATCGACTCTTCTTCAGTCTTCCTTTTTCATTCTCCAGCTTTCACATGCATATGAGGCAAATGAAAATACCATGGCTTGTATCAAGCACATCTCAGTCTTCAAGGAAACATCTTTGCTCTTCAGCACTTGAAAGAGGTCCTTTGTGGCAGATTTGCCCAATGCTATACGACGTCTGATATCTTCATTGCTGCTTCCATGGGTACTGATTATAGAACCAAGTAATATGAAGTCTTTGACAACTTCAATCTTTTCTCCATTCATCATGATGCAGCTCATTGGTCCCATTGTGAGGATTTTTGTTGGCTTTATTTTGAGGTGTAATCCATACTGCAGACTGCAGTCTTCAATCTTTATCAGTAAGTGCTTCAAGTCATCCTCACTTTCAGTGAGCAAAGTTGTGTCATCTATATAATGTAGGTTGTTAATGAGTCTTCCTCCAATCCTGCTGCCACATTCTTCTTCATATAGTCCAGCTTCTTGGATTATTTGTTCACCATACAGACTGAATAAGTGTGGTAAAAGGATACAACCCTGGTGGACTCCTTTCTTGATTTTAAACCATGCAATGTCTCCTTGTTCTGTTCAAATGACAGCCTCCTAGTCTATGTACAGGTTCCTGATGAGCACAATGAAGTGTTCTGGAATTCCCATTCTTCTCAATGTTATCCATAATTTGATATGATCCACACAATCTGATGGTTTTGCATAGTCAATAAAACACAAGTAAACATCTTTCTGGTATTCAGTATAAACTCACTGGCTTCTAATTTTCCTATCTAATCTTTCAGGTTGCTATTGTCAGTTGGATCCCATATAGTTAGTTCTTAAAAGAGTACAATGTTCAAGATAGGCATTCTTTATTAATTAAGTGGAACTGCTGTTTAGTTTTAAGAAGACTTTAAACCTTAAATACATCTTTAAGGTTTAAAGATTATCTCAGGACAATAGTTTCAAGGGTTCATCCAGCATGCATGGCTCCAGAAAGTCTGGAAAATTTGAAATTCTGTTCTACATTTCCCTCCTTTGGATCAGGATTCTTCTATAGAATCTGAAAGTGTTCTTAATACCCCAGATCAAATTATGGCGATGAGCCTAGAAATTTACATTTTAATCTGCTTTACAGGAGCCCTGGTGACACAGTGGTTAAGAGCTCAGCTGCTACCAAAAGATTCCGGTATTGAATGCACCATCCTCTCTGTGGGAGAAAGATGAGATAGTCTGTTTCTGTCAAGATCACACCCTTGGAAACTATTATCAGACAGTTCTATCCTGTCCTACAGAGTTGCTATGAGTCAAAATTTGCTTGATGGCAATGGGTTTAATTTGCTTCACACACTTTAAAACCTAACAGCCACCCATGTACTTATTGTTATTTTTTTTCCTTCTACTTTAGAAATTGGGAAAAGAAGATGAATGAATTAGGTGAAAATAGGGGTGGAGAGGAGGTAATAGATGAACATTTCTAATACCCAGGCTGCCCTTCTTGGGCCTTGTCCTCTAAATTTCTCCCTTGGGCTTGGTCTAAAGGAGCTCTGGTGATGCAGTGGCTAAGGCATTCTGTTGATTAACCAAAAGGTTGGTGTTTCAAACCCACCAACCACTCCATGGGAGAAAGATAAGGCAGTCTGCTTCTGTAAAGATTTGTTGTTGTTGTTGTTGTTGTTATGTGCCGTCGAGTCGGCCCCGACTCATAGCGACCCCTCCTTGGGTTTCCGAGGCAGTATCACTATGGAAGTAGGATTGCCCAACCTTCCTTCCGAGGAGTGGCTGGTGGGTTTGAACCGCCAGCCATCTGGTTAGCAGGCAAGTGTCTTAGCCACTATGCTACCAGAGGATCACCCCCCTGTAAAGATTTACAACCTTGGAAACCATATTGGGCAATTCTCCTCTGTCCTACAGGATGGCTGTGGGTCAGAATCAACTCGATGGGAGTGAGTTTGGTTTGAGTTTGAATTGGGTCTGTTCTGAAGATATTTATTAGTTGGTGAAAATAATGGCAATAATAATAGTTATGTTTCATAAACAAACCTCATTGGAATAGTGTCCGTATGTCCCCCTGACACTCTCTACCACCCAGCTTGATAAATATCCCACCTTCCACAGTCACCCTCTCCCATCCTACAGTAAGAATCCCTGGATGGAACCAACAGTTAAGGCACTTGGTTGCAAGTGGGGGATTCAAGTCCACCCAGTGGCAACTTGGAAGAAAGGCCTGGTGATCTACTTCAGAAAAACCAGCCACTGAATACCCTATGGCACAAATGATAGGCCTCTAAGGTGAATAGTAATATCAGTAGGGTATGAACCCATTAGGACCATCAAGCACATGAGATCAAAGAGGGCAGCATTTGCCCAGGGATAGAACTAGGAAGGCAGGAGGAGAGAAGAAAGAAGAACAAAGGGAAGGGGTAGGTGCAGGGAGGAAATGGGAAGAATGCTGTTACAGTATGAGATTACAGTGAATGTTACAAAACAGACTATATATGGATTATGAATGGAAAACCCTTTTGCTCTGTAAACTTTCTAAAAAAATTAATTAAAAAAGAAAATCCTATGGCATACAGTTCTACTCTGACACATATGGGGTTGCTATGAATTGAAGGCAACTCGACACGTACTGGTAGTTTACCTACAGTAAGTAGCCTATGAACCTAGACTTCCATTGGCAAGGGCAGGCGGAGAGGGACAGCAGATATTGCAGTTACTGCAAGGAATCCATGAATCTACAGATTCTCTGCAGAAATATATCTCACATAGATGTTTTGCTATTTTTCAAGTGTATACACATTTTCTTGTGACAAGTAAGTTATAAATACATTTAAAAAATATCTCTGGATTCATAGTCTCATCCTGCCATCTTTTTAAACTACTAATGTGTTTGGCAAACAACTCTGGCCTGGCAAACACTTTTAAACATCTCTTAATTATCAGTAATACCATCTCTTTAGCATTCTTTGGCTTTCTCCTAGTCAACAGTAAACACTCATTGTTTTACCCAGAAAAAGACAGAACCACGTCTAGCAGCAGGGGACAGCAGGAGAAAACAAGTGATTCTTACTTTCAAATCAAATCATCAGAAGCTGGAAGGGGCAATGAGATTCCATCTAAGCCATCACCTTCCCCGGCAGATACAAGGATCCTCAAAATAGCCCACCAATGGATAGTCTCTGGTTTAACTCCTTAGGCATTTGAATCCTTATCTTAACTCTCATGATTACTTTTTTCCTATAACCAAATCCTTTCCATTATATTTATAACCTTTTCTCCAGTTCTGAGAAGCTCTGATGGTATAGTGGTTAAAGCATTTGGTTCCTAACCAAAATGTCAGAGGTTTGAACTCACCCACTGCTTTGCAGGAGAAAGATGAGGCATTCTGATTTCATAAAGACTTACGGCTTTGGAAACCCTATGGGGCAGTTCTATTCTGCCCTAAAGGGTGCTGCTGCTATGAGTCAGAATGGACTAGATGGCAGTGAGTTGGTTTGCTTTTCCTCCAGTTCTGGCCTCTGGGGAAATGAAGCACAGATGCTCACATAGCTTTTATTATTTAAAAGCTCTTCCTAAGCCACTACTCAGCTTTGTCCTGCATCTGGGGAGGGAGGGGCACGGGCTACTGCTTTTTAGCTTTTTCTCCTTTCCTCTGCTTGGCCTGTATTTCTGATCATAGGCAGCCCTGTTTTTAACTTTGAGTGGATCAAAACAGTAAATTATTTCCAGGTCAGCACAACTGCAATAGTCTTGTTTATTTTATTTATTTTTTTAATTAGGATTTGGGTGAAGATTTACAGAGTAAATTCACTTTTCATACAGCAGTTCACA
>NW_006921833.1:4101253-4114480 GCF_000298275.1 Orycteropus afer afer
TTTTTTTTTTTTTTTTTTATGATATCTGGTTAAGAGGTGGACAAAAAGGAGTCTCTATTTTACAAAACCCGCTGAAGTGACTGTCTTACTTATCTAATGCTGCTCTTACAGAAATACCACAAATGGGGTGCTTTAACAAACAGAAATTTATTTCCTCACAGTTGAGGAAGCTAGAAGTCCAATATCAGGGTGCCAGCTCTAGGGGAAGGCTTCCTTTCTCTTCCGGCTCTCTGGGAAGGTCTGTGTCTCTTTAACTTGTTCTCTGGTTCCTTGGAGATCACAGAGGCTTGGCATCAGTCTTCCCTCATCTCTGCTTGCTCCCTTGGGTAATTTCTTTTATATCTCAAAAGAGATTGATTCAAAATATACCCTATAATACTCCTGCCTAATTAACACACCAAAGACAACCCATTCCCCAGTAGGACTGTAGCCACAGGCATAGAAGTTAGGATTTACCACACTTCTTCTTGGGGGATACAGTTCAGTCTCTAACAGTGACCCACCAAGTCTGAGCAAATACAGAATGAGAGTCTGGTCTCCTGGTCTTCAGCCCTGAGTTCTTTACAATAAATAGTTTTCAAAAACAGACACTTTTCAAGCTGACTGCATTTCTACACACACATTCAGATTTATGGACCCTATTTTGTTTTGATAGGAGCTCTAGTAGCATAGTGCCTAAGGCAATTGACTGCTAACCAGCCACTCCTCGGAAGGAAGGTTGGGCAATCAACTTCTCTAGTAATACCACCTTGGAAACCCAAGGAGGGGTCGCTATGTCTTGGGTCCGACTCAATGGCACGTAACAACAACAACATTTTGTTTTGTGTCCTTGATGTTGAACATTTACTAAAAAGCAATTGTATTACCACAAATCGTTTTTTAAAATAACAGGCAAACAAAACCCTATTACAACATCTAGGGAAATGATCATCAAACTTCACCAGTCCTAGGGCTTAGAAAAATCTCTGGTCCAATAAATAACAACATAACAACAATGTTCTTGAATAACTACCATGCCGCCTGCAAAGAACTGACAAAGCCCATTTTACTTACAGGTGGAAAGAATCATGGCTGCACTCTGCAGGGTACACAAGGCGGGCTTGAGTTCTTCAGTACTGCTCAAGTCACAAAAACACATACATCTTTGAACTGAAATCATAACTCGACCAAGATGTTTCTCACAGGCAAAGTTAACCCCACCTATTTTCCTGTTCTAAAAACCTCAAGAGCAGTGGGTGCCTGCCTAGCAGATAGCCCATTTAAGAAGGCTTAATAATCTGCATCTACATCTGTGAGGAGGGTTGCTGCAGTTCCTCTTCCCAACTGCCTCTGAGTGACTCCAAGAAATGTTTTTAAGCAATTCCCAAATTTTAGGGTGAAAGGGACCTTAAAATTCAACAGATCCTACTGCCCTCTCTCAACAGAGGAGGAAATGGAGCCACACATAGTTTTACTAAGGCCACACAGTTAGTAGTCGAATCAGAATTAGATTCCAGGTTTGTGGTACTAAGTCTAGAATATTTTGGCCTCTTGCTTGTACTGACGCTTCTGGAACCTTATTAGGAACTTTATTATGGAGAGAGGGAAAGCCAATCTAGTAGCACATCTAAAAGGTGATTGGGGCATGGCCAAAAATACAAAAACATCAATAATACAAAACCCATCTGGAAGTTTCATTTCATCCCATCAGAAAATATAACCAAAAAGGAACAACTTTTCCTAAAGACAGAACATTGATATCATCTTTTCCTATTTACTGTCTTATAAACTAAGATCTATTTAGCATTCTGAGTGAATCCTATTTTTGCTTTACATGTTTGCCTTAGTCTGCTGGCGTAGAGCCTAAGGCATTTGACTGCTATCAGAAGGCTGGCAGTTCAAACCCACCAGCCACTCCTCGGAAGGAAGACTCAGCAATCTACTTCTGTAGAAATATCACCTTGGAAACCC
The DNA here is from genome assembly GCF_000298275.1 of Orycteropus afer afer. Classification (NCBI taxonomy): domain Eukaryota; kingdom Metazoa; phylum Chordata; class Mammalia; order Tubulidentata; family Orycteropodidae; genus Orycteropus; species Orycteropus afer. The sequence goes on from NW_006921833.1 coordinate 4,103,204, forward strand.
AAGGAGAGGTCGCTATGAGTTGGAACCAACTCGACAACAGTGATTTTTTTTTTTTTTTTTTTTTTTTGGTTTTTGGTAGTGCAGTGCCTAAGGCTTTTGACTGCTAACCAGAAGGTTGGCAGTTCAAACTGACCAGCCACTCAGTGGAAAGAAGATGGGGCAATCTATTTCTGTAAAGATTTACTGCCTTCAAAACCCAGTGGAGATTGGATGAGTCGGAATCAACTCATTAGCAGTGAGTTTGTTTTTTTGTTTTGCTTTGTTTTATAGATACCTGGGTGGCACAAGCAGTTTGTGATGCCTGGTAACCTAAAGGTTGGCAGTTTGAACCCACCCAGTGGTGCCACAGAAGAAAGACCTGGTACACTGCTTCTGTAAAGATTACAGCCATGAAAATCCCATGGAACAGGGGATTTCATATGCAACACATGGAGTCTACAGATAAAAGCTTTCTATCAAAGTTTTAGTGAAATATTTAAAGATTTCTTTAATATTTACAGACATGGCCAGGTAACGTCTGGGAATAGCAAAAGGATAGTGAGTGTTAGGGAAAGGACTATAGCTTTTCTTTCACTATCTTGAACATCACCTAGCAAGCACTTAACACATCTCCTCAAGATGAAAAGGGAAAAGAAAAATATAATAGACTGAGGAGTAGGAATACTACTACTACCATTGTTAGGTGCCGTTGAGTTGGTTCCGACTGACAGCAACCCTGTGTACAACACAAGGAGACAATGCCAGTCCTGGGCCAGTCTCACAAGCGTTGCCATGCCTCAGCCCATCACTGCAGCCGCTGTATCAATTCACATCATTAAGGGTCTTCCTTTTGCTAGTTCTCTACTTTATTCAGCATGATGTACTCCTGTGAAGACTACTCCCTCCTGATAACATGTCCAAAGCACTTGAGACAAGTCTTGCCATCCTCACTTCTAAGAAGCATTCTGGCTATACTTCTTCCAAGATAGATTTGTTTGTTCTTCTGGCAGTCCATGGTATATTCAGTATTCTTCACCAACACCATAATTCAAAGGCATAATTTCTTCTACTACTATCAAATTTATCAAATCTATACTACTACTACATAAGGAAGTAAGTAGAAAAGTATGCAGGTATAGTATGAAGCTTACTTACAACAAGTTTCTTGAATGAGCTATAATTCCGTTAAAATGTGTGTATGTTTTGCGATGGAGTACGCAAAACATAATGCAACACAACACACTGCTATCAAGTCAGATCCGACTCATAGTAACCCCTCCTTGGGTTTCCAAGGCCATATTACTATGGAAGTAGATTGCCCAACCTTCCTTCCGAGTAGTGGCTGGTGGGTTTGAACTGCCAGCCTTCTGGTTAGCAGTCAAATCCTTTAGGCACTGCACCAGAGCTCCTGTGATGGAGTACAGGTATTCCCAAATGAATCCACCAGAGTGAGGCAGGAGTATCAACGATAGAAGGCTCTAGATTACTTTTCTTCAGTAGGGAATACGTGATCTTCAGAGGAAAAGGATTGACAGTGGAAAGCACAGTCCCCCATTCTAAGAAGTTCAGCTGATATATTACTGAATTAAAAGTTTCAAATAAAAGACAATTTATGTTTCTTATAAATATATAACTTTATATACTACATATATTTACAATATATACAGCATACACACAGTTTTCAGTGTAATACTAACAGCAGTCTTGAAAACAGAGTTATTTTCAAAACAAAACATGGGTACTTATCAGAGGTGAGTTCCTGATTCAGCCAGAACCCACATTGTAGACAATGCCCTAGGCCCAGATTTCTGCAGGAGTCAGAAGGAGGAGAGGGGTGGCTAGAACATGCCTCTAATATCCTTCCCCTCCCCCAAACACCCTGGCCTCCTACTAGCACCAGATAACATGGCCCCATATGCAGCCCTACAATGGGAAAACCCTGGAGTCTGAGCATAGTGTCTGGCACACGATGGGCACTCAAGTGCCTGTGGAATGAATGAGAGTGAGTGCTTTTCATCACAATCGCTAAGGCAGCATTTCCATAATCTGGAAGATTTCATCACAGTCTTGGAGTTAAAGTTGGACTGGAAGCAAATGCTTTTATAATTAAAACAATCTGCACGTCCAAGTGCTGAATAAATTAAAAACCACAAAGTGCCATTTCTTCCTCATACTTTTGAATCTGGGAGCCACTGGTCACAACACCACTTTATCTTCCAAGAGTTTCTTCACACTCAACTAGTTCATCTATTGTGCGCAGCAACTCTTCAAAGGAAGGCCTTCCTTCTGGTTTCTACAATTAAAAATCAAAGAGAGAAGCTGTGGGTTCCAGAATCTATTCCAACATGTTCTCATTGCTCAAACTCACATAGCATGCTACAGTGAAGCACTCATTGCTTGGGACTGGGTGGCACAAATGGCTAAGCACTGGGCTACCAATCAAAAGGATAGCAGTTTGAATCCATTCAGATATTCCAGGAAACAAAGGTCTGGAGATCTGCTTAAGGTCACAACCTTCAAATCTTGTGGAGGCTGATGTCTTCTTAAAACCAAACAATAGTTTAGCTGCATTAGTAAAAACTGTCTGCTACGAGCATTATGCTCTATCTATGTGGCATGAAATTGACAACAGCAACTCAAAAGATTAGACAGAAACTTTAGAGGGAAATGAATTTATGTTAATGGGGAAAGCAAAGCAGAAAAGGAAGGTGAGAATATTTGCACCACTTGAAGAAGTAATCAATGTCACTGAATTGTACAGTAGAAACTGCTGAGTTGGTGCATGTTTTGCTGTGTATTTTCTCAACAGCAACAACAAAACCCTATAGGGGCCATTCCACTCTGCAACACATGGGTCACCATGAGTTGGAATTGACTCGAGGGCAACTAGCTTTACTAGGTTCTTGAGCAGCATGTAAGAGCAGTGTTTTAAGAAGATGAATCCAGCAGTAGTAGGTGCAGGATGGATTATGGCAGAGACAGACCTACTTGGAGACACTTGCACGTTCCAGGCCCAAAGCCATGAGTGCTTAGCTGTGTGAGTTTGGACAATGTGAAAATCTGGGAACGAATAAAGCTCCTTATTGCCTGCCAAATCAAACCCTGCTCAGTTGTAGTGCTCTTCCACCCAATTTCATTTCCTACAAACATCCTCACATGGGCCCTCTGTTTTCTATCAGACCAAGCTCCACTCTTGTGTACATGTGTCATGTTTTTTCTTCCTCCTCAACTTTGCTAACACTGTTCTCTCTCCCCCAACACCACCTCTTGCCCAGAACTGCCCATTCCAATGTTCTCACGAGGCATTATAGCAAATTATGGAAATGGGACTTTTGAGTCAGGCAGGACTCTGTTGCTCTGCAGCTAAATGGCCTTGCATAAAATCAACTTCATGAGTCTTGGTCTTCTCTATAGAGTGGTAACAGTGAATGTACCTACACCTCAAAGGTTATTTTGAGGATTTAATCAGATAATAAATCTAAAACACTCAGTACAATTGAGCTAATGGTATTAACTTTCAAAGTCATTTGGTCTCGAATGTCTTCTATGAGGTAAAATTTCAATACATGAGCAAGGAAAACTTCCAAAAACTCTAAGAGAAGAGACTTAGGGAAGTTGGGTCTAGAGAAAGAAATCTTGTCAAGTGAAAAAGTAATGTTTCTACTGCATAGGAGCTCAATGAAAGGAGTTTATTTCTGAGTCCCTAAAACCAGGCAACTGTGCCAAGATACCCACTTGGAGTGGGCCAGTGACCTGTATTTACTGAATTAATGACCAGCATTTTCTACTTCTTCACATTCTTCCTTTCACCATTCAGGACCGAATCAATTGGACTGGCTTCTGATCTAGAGTTTGAAACCACTATGAAATATGTACCCACTCAATGCAAAATGCAACCATTGCCATGGAGTCAGATCCAACCCATAGCGACCCCCCCTTGGGTTTCTAAGGTGGTATCACTATGGAAGTAGATTGCCCAAACTTCCTTCCGAGGAGTGGCTAGTGGGTTTGAACCACCAGCCTTCTGGTTAGCAGTCAAGTGCCTTAGGCATTACACCACCAGAGCTCCCTGTACCCACTCAGTGGGGTACCCACTCAGTGAGTTGTAAAACTACACATTCTCCATCTCCCAGGCCCAGATCCCTAAATGTTCTAGAAATTCAAAATAAATGCAAACAAACAACAAAAATTCATACCTCCTGCCAACACCTCAGCATCACTTCATAAATGTATATGGATGCCAACTTTGGCCGGTAGAGTCGGTGGCCACGAGTAACCATGGTTACCACTTCATAGTTGGTGTTTTTTTCAAAGGGCATTCTGCCTTCAGTGAATACTTCCCACATTAAAACACCTGAAAAAGGATAAGGATGAGCCAATGGTATATCCACTTCTTCAGAGTAGTCTTGAGAAAACATAGACAATGGGACATACCGAATGACCAAACATCTGACTTGCTGCTGAAGCGACTGTAATTAAACACTTCAGGTGGACACCATTTCACAGGAAATTTAGCCCCCGAAGAGCTTGTGTACTGATCATCCAGAACATACCTGGAGGGAGACACAGCATGAGCTCTGAGGTACAATCTGCATTCTATAGACATTCTTTCATTTTCTCTCTCTCTCTCTTACAATCAAAAACACAGTAGACTGACTAAAGTCCAACACGCATCCGGTTGAAACTAAATGTTTACCTCTGTGGCTATGCCTATGATTTCCATCTTCCTCTCAGCTTTATTTAAGTGCATGTGAAACATGCATCGTAACACTGGTATCTGCACTTTCATTTTCCTCTTTATCTTTATTTTTAATAAAGTAATATAGCATTCTGCAATAAAAGTTTGCAAACTTTTTTTGTAAGTAAGTTTTGTCCCTTAAAATCAAATTTTACCCAAAAACTGAGCACATAAAACATCTGAAGGAAGTGGCATACACGGTCTGGCAATGTTCTGTGCATTTAGCTCCCATGTCCCACAGAACATAGTTAGAAAGCTAAAATCCACTGCTGTTGAGTCAATTCTGCTTACAGGGACCCTACAGGACAGAGTATAACTGCCCCATAGGGTTTCTAAGGCTGTATCCTCATGAAAGCAGACTGCCCTGTCTTTCTCTAGTGGAGCAGTAGGTGCGTTCAAATAGCCAACCTTTCAGTTAGCAGCCAAGTGCTTAGCCACTGTGCCACTAGGGATCCTTACCTGAAAACTACAGCATGTGAAAAAGGTAGGTTGCACAGTAATGCTTGTAAATGGTAGACTGTACGTTTACATACATGGCATCCATATACATACACACTCACACACACTTAAAACCACACTGCATATTTTTTCTATGTGAACACAGAACATGAGCTACATATAAATGGGTAGCAGTGGTTACCTCTGGGAGAATTTTTGATTAGGGGTGATATAAAGAGGACTTCACCCCTTTCTATAATACTTCAGTATGTATTTACAAGCAGAACATATTTATATATTATATATTCATTTAAAGCTAATTTCTAATAACCACCCCCCCCCAAAAAAAAGAAAAACCTTCAAATAATTGAACAAGCTTCCTCTGCTCTATGGACAAAGATGTGGAGTCAGCACACAAGGAAACTGCTGGCTGGCAGGCAGTGCCACCAAGAACTGGACCAACGTGTATGTCAGTCAGGGGAGTAGGAATTTAGGGTAGGCAACGTGCTTTAGAGGAACTGATGCAAAAGCACAGATTGGTTGAAGCCAAACAAATGAAAACAGAATGCATCAAAGTCGAGGACTGCCTTGACTCAGTCACAGAACACCTTTACACAAAGCAAATAAAGAGCCAGCCAGCTGCCATCAAGCTCACTCCACAGAATAGAACTACACTCCACAGGGTTGTCAATGGCTGATGTTCTAGAAGCAGTCACCAGGTCTTTCTTCCAAGGTGCCTCTGGCTGGACTCAAACCTCTGACCTTTCAGTCAGCAGCTGAGCATGTGAACCATTTGCATGCCCAGGGACTTTAACAATTAAACAACACTGGGTGATTAACACCTTGGGAGTCAAAAGTTCTACAGCTTTCTAACCTCCCTGGGCTTGAGTTTCCTTCGGAGCTAAATTTGGCCTGATAAGACTTGATCCTTACTTGTCTTTACAACTTGTCTCATACACTGCTCCTCGGACTGGCACCACGCAAGCCATGCTGGCCTTTGTTCAGTTCCCTGAGCAGGCCAAAGTGTCCTAAACTTCAAGCTTTTGTACTTGCTATTCCTTTCACCTGGAATATTTTATTTCCCAATTTTCATGTAACTGACTACTTCCTACCATTTGGTCTCCATCTAAATATCTTCATCTCAAAGAAATCATTCCTGCCCCAAACCTATCAGACAGGGTCAACATCCCCAAGTTATTGCTATGACAGGGGTCAGCCAACTTTTTCTGTAAAGGGCAAGACAGTAACTATGTCAGGCTTCGTGGGCCATCAATCTCTGTGACAACTACTCATCTCTGTCATTATAGTGTGAAAGTAGCCACACAATACATAAATGAATGATTGTCCCAATAAAACTTTATTCATGGATACTGACATTTGAATTTCAAATAACGTATATGGGCTATAAAATATTCCTCTTTTAATTTTTTCCCCAACCTTTTAAAAACATGAAAAACTTTTTTGGCTCACAGATAGTACAAAAAGAGGTGATGGGACAGGTCTGGTCCACAGACCCCTGCACCACCCCATCATCCTGTCCTTTCCCCTCGCACCTTAGCACATATCATGATCTGGTTAAAAAATATGTTCTCAGATCTTATGTTTCTCCCTTCTCCTGAATGTATGCTGCACGTGGGCAGGAACTCCTATGTCTTGCTCTATGCTATGATCCAGCCTAACATTGTGCCTGGCACATTACCAAAAACCAAAGTCATTTCCATCAAGCCAAATCCAACTCATAGTGACCCCTCCTTGGGTGTCTGAAGTGGTATCACTACAGAAGTAGATTGCGCAGTCTTTCTTCTGAGGAGTGGCTGGTGGGTTTTAACTGCCAGCCTTCTGGTTAGCAGTCCAATGCCTTAGGCACTATGCCACCAGAGCTCCCATAGAAGGCACCTAATTAGTGATGATAGATGGATGAATGGATGGAGAGAGAGAAGGGGGAAGGAGGTAAACAAGGACAAACTACTTTTAAAAGGTTTTTTTTTTCCCTAACATTTTATTAAAATTACAAAAATTAGGAGAATAAGAGCATGCAGGTATGGATATATTATTATCTTATCACTACCATTGAGCTGGATCTAACTCATAGAGACCCCTCCTTGGGTTTCTGAGGTGGTATCACTACAGAAGTAGATTGCCCAACCTTCCTTCCAAGGAGTGGAGGATGGGTTTGAACCACCAGCCTTCTGGTTAGCAGTCAAATGCTAAGTTAATACCACACAATTATCAAGGTAATAGGTGACCAATCTTTTACCCAATTTTTAGGCACTATGCTACCAGAGCTCCTAGATATGGATATACTAAGAACTTTATCCCCAAAGACACTTCTGTGAAAACAATCACACCAGAGAGAGAAGGGAGAAAGTAGCGTATTTAACGGACTATACTACCACCTAGTGGAAGGAATTATTAACATTACAATGTATACTTGGTTATTTTAATGAATTTATATATCTCAGAACAATAAAAAAGATTTCTTTGGTTTGGGTAAGCATTTGATCAGATTATTCTCACATTTATTAATTCTGCAAAGTAATGTGAAAATCACTTAAACCCATACACCAAAGCATTAGCAATAATTCTTTCTCAACAGTTTATCTGCGAAAGATCAGCTGAAGTTAACAGCAAAATGAAAAAATTCTGCGAAGAACTTTCAAAATATTGATCATTTAATTTACTTTAATACTCTGTATCACAAACATACTAAGAAGCAGAAAAAGCAATCGATTCTACTATATAAAAATGATGGCTACTACTAATATTTTGCTCATGGAACAAAAGATACAGTTTCAAAATCGTCTTTAAAAAGACATCAGAGGAAGAAGTTGATACAAACAGCAAAGAAAAAAGTCACACTTCCAGTACTTTCAAGGGCAAAGTCAGCATTACATATCAATTTTATCTAAAATTTACATACAATGTTACATATATTCAGTCATACCTGGCCATTCCAAAATCAGACACTTTCACAATGCCTGCTTCATTTACTAGACAATTTCTGGCAGCCTGGAAGGCAACATTTTAATGGTATATTAGTTACAAAGTTCCACAATAAAAATAGAAATATGTAACATCTGTTCATATTAAATTTAGTGCAACCCTGTCAACATTTGCAGAGAATAGAAATGTCATCTTTATAAACTGTTTTCCCCTCTGCAGAACTGCCTCCAACATACATTTGAAAGGATGGGTAGAAAGAAAAGTGAGACGGTCCAATTTACTACAAAGCATTATTACATAATTTTTACAATTGTTACACAAGTTCTATAGAAGAGTCAATCCAATTTTTTCTCCCAGTCCTATTCTTACTAAATTATCCAATTTTCTTATTGATAACAGTATCTCTTGAAGTCTTTAATCCAGGTTCTCAGTCAAAAATAGCCAAAACAAAACAAAAAACCAAACCCACTGCCATTGAATTGATTCCAACTCACAGTGACCCTATAGGACAGGGTACAGTTAGCAGATTGCCTCGTCTTTCTTCCACAGAGAAACTGATCTGTTTGAACCACCAACTGTTTGGTTATCAGGTAAATGCTTTAACCACAGCACTACCAGAGCTCCTTTTCACTATGCAAAGTTAATACCACATAACTATCAAGGTAATGGGTGACCAATCTTTTACCCAATGGTTTGCTTAGTGACTGGCTATGTTGATCCCAAACAATTAAATGACAAGTGGCATAGAAACAAGTTTGATTTGTTATTTATGATGTTTTCAGTACATTATAATTTGGTAAATTGGTCAAATACAATTCTGGATTATTTGATTTATATTTTCTTGCTCATTTCTTAAAGTTGTAGGGCTCATGAAAATAGGTTGGTAAAAAGATGAAGGATTTCTCAGAAGGCAGATGTGATATAACCCATGGGCTAAGAGATGTATTTTTCTTCCTGACTGCTTGGAATTTTATTTTCTTTGTGTGGCAATTCCTACAGAAGCTGAGATATGATGGATGACACTACCACGGACAAGAGCAAAGATGCTGTCTTACAAACAGCAAAAGGGTGAATGTGGGTCCCTGTCTACTTTGCGGCATGTAGTTTTTTAGTGCTGTCAAGTCGGTTCCAACTCACAGTGACCTTGTGTACAATGGAACAAAACACTGCCTGGTCCTGCACCGTCCTCACAATTGTTGCTATGCTTGAACCCATTGTTGTAGCCACTGTGGCTATCCATCTCCTTGAGGGTCTTCTTTTTCATTAACACTCTACTTTACCAAGCATGATATCCTTCTCCAGGAAATGGTCTCTCCTGATAACATGTCCAAAGTACACAAGATGAAGTCTCACTATTCTCCCTTTGACGGGCAAATCTTTATGGAAGCTGTTCTGGTTATCTAGTGCTGCTCTGACAAGAATATACCACAAATGGGATGGCTTGAACAAACAGGAGTTTATTCTCTTACGGTTCAGAAGGCTGGGAGTCTGAGTTCAAAGTGCCAGGCTCTAGGGGCTGTGTGAAAGCCCCTCGACCTTGGGCTTCAGCTCTGCCTCTTGCTTCCGGCCCACGGAAGCTAGAGGCATCTCTTCACTCGGCAGCTACTGGCTGCTGAAGCTGACAAGCCCAAAGTTGATAAATAAAATGGCACAGTTCCCATGTTACCAAACCACATGGCAGGCTATTAATTCAAATCCATTGAAAGTCCCAAGGTCGGCACAGCATGGCAGGCTGCTGAACAACAACACGGCTACGTGCAGGGTCCAAGCGAGCCATACGCTAGAGACCATTCCCAAAGCTGCTTCTTATATACGGGAAGCAGACCACATACCCAAAGGCAGCTACTCAGCTGCTCCCATACATTCCACCATGGAGATAATTACCAGTCTCACCATGGGGAATAACTACATCCAGCTGCCCAGCCACTCAACCAGGCCCAGCCAAGTTGACACAGAAGCACACTGCCACATCTTTCTCCCGAGCAGTGGGCTGGTGAGTTGGAACCACTGACCTTTTGGTTAACAGCCAACCAGCTTAACCACTGTGCTGCCAGGGCTCCTTTCTTTAATGTTAACCAAAACTCAATGCTGATGAGTTGATTCTGACTTGTATTGACCTTATAGGACAGAGTACAACTGCCTTATAGGGTTTCCAAGGCTATACATCTTTAAGTAAGCAGACTGTTACATCTTTCTCTCATGTTTCAATATTATAGGGAAGTAATCTACCACCTGGGTTAAGTCACTATTAAATTGGGTTTTTCTGTTATTTGCAACACAACCTTTATAGCCTGAGTAGAAAGCTACTGCAATGCCACTACTTGGGAATCTTGTATTGTGTTCAATTTCATTGATGCAGACAGGAAAGTTTAACAATTATTCTCAGAATTTTAACTTACATGCTTCTCAGTTCTTAATTGTTTTATTAACAAAACACTCAATGCAAACCTACCATAGTAACACCAGTATTATAAGCACACACACACAAAAAAAATTGCTTTCACCAAGATATGGTCTATGCAGATACAGACCTTCATTTTTCACTGGTTTCAAAAGTACGAAAAAGAGGAAGGTGCTTAGTTCATGACTTTCACTATGACAAAGAGATGTCCTTTGTCATCAATGAGTACAATAAAAATAATACTAATGCTATACACATCATGTCTTCTATTTTATAAAGCTCTCTGCCCCAATCATATAATTTGTTTCTTAAAACAGTCTTGTGAGCAGAGTGATATAAAACTCACAATTTACAGAAGTAGAAACAGAAGCTAAGAGAGATCACATAGCTATCCCAAAACACACCTAGGAAATCAAGTTTTGATTGATGAGAGTTGATCCTCAACTTTCTACTACGCTCTCAATCTAGAGACAGCACAGCACAGTAGTTACAGGGTGGACTCTAGAGCTATCCTCCCTGGGTTCAAATTCTGACTCCACAATTCACTTGATTGCTGGCAAGTTATTATCAGTTTGCCATCTGTAAAATGGGAATAATAATAGTAAGTAATTCCTACAGTTGTATGATGACTTGTTATTGTTGTTGTTATTTGCCGTCAAGTCGGCCCCGACTCATAGCGACCCCTTCTTGGGTTTCCGAGGCAGTATCACTACGGAAGTAGGATTGCCCAACCTTCCCTCCGAGGAGTGGCTGGTGGGTTTGAACCGCCAGCCTTCTG
>NW_006921833.1:4114825-4120993 GCF_000298275.1 Orycteropus afer afer
AAACCCTATGAGGGTTGCTATGAGTCAGAATCAACTAGAGAGCAGTGAGTTTGGGTTTTTTTATGACATTTTCAAAAATTCACATGGGCCTCTCTTTTTCTCCCAGTGATTTAAGAGATAAAATGAACTACAGAATTTCCCTTACGTTTCTGTTTACCATGTGTGAGATAGAAAGAGCGTGGGATTTAATTACAGGATCAGGGCCAACCTTAATTTCCCCATTTAGCCCCTTAGCCAAGTCATTTCACTTCCCTGAAGCTAATCTTTGATGACAATACGATCTGCTCTGATTAGCTATCTTGGCAGATTCTTACGGAGATCCAGTGATTAATACATGGGAATTTGCTTGGTGACGTTAACTACCTACATATTAGATTTAATAACAAATTTTCCCTTTAAAAGTATGGGGCACATAAACTTACCAAGTTTAAAAATAAACCTGGGCAAAGAAAAGCAATTGAATATGTCATTGCTCATCTGTTGACACAGTGTTACAAAGGAACTCAGCCAGTGAATGGGAACGCGGGTGGTTTACCAGATCTCTGTGGATGAAGCTGTTCCTCTCCAGGTACTCCATCCCTTCACACACATCCTGACACATGCTCAGCAGCATGTCTCTGCTAAAATGGCCTTGTCTCTGTCGAAGGAAATTCAGAAGGCAGCCCCTTTCCATGAACTCAGCAACAATGTAAATTGGTTTTTGCTGTGTACAGACACCGTAAAGCTGTACTAACTTCGGGTGTGTCAATTTCCTGGCAAGGAAGATAGGTATACAGAAAGATATTTAGTACAGGAAAAGAAACCAGCATAGGTATTAGCTCGTAAGGGGTCAGTTTTTAATTTTAAAAAAAGGAGGAAGCAGAAAGAAGATAACGACTCACATCATCAGTTTGGCTTCTTCTATGAAGTCCTCCTCACACATCGCGCCTTCCCTAATAGTTTTGATTGCTACTTTGTACTGGGCCCGCCATTTGCCAAGCCTCACCACTCCAAACAGTCCACTACCCAATTCCCTCATAAAGGTCAGCTCTGAAGGGTTAATCTCCCATTTTTCTGTAAGACAGAGAGGGAAAGTGATAACATTTAGTAAGGAGAACACAGTGTGAATCAGTGAAAAAAAAGAAACTACAACCAAACTCAACCTCAAAGTTACAGGATAATGCAATTACCAGTGAAACACAGAACAAGACTTGCAACCTGTATCTGAACTGCAAAGGGTGTTTTTCCAACCCTGGGATGGATGGTCTCCCATCTCAGCTGTCTCAACACAAGCAAGTGAACGGAAGAGGCAAAAAGATGCTACATACGAGGCCAATAATAATATTGATTGCTTGGAAGTTAATGGTGCTTTTAAAAATCAATAAATAATAATAAAAAAATACTTCCTCCTTTACCATTCTTCCCTTCTGGGACTTTTTTCTTTTTAAATTCTATCAGGTTGGAAAGAATTTACCCAAACCAACAGTGTTGCCATTGACTTGGTTCCAACTCATGGAGACCCCATGTGTCACAGAGCAGAACTGCTCCATAGGGTTTTCTTGGCTGTAATCCTTACTGAAGCAGATCTCCAGGCCTTTTGTTCTGTGGTACCTCTGGGTGAGTTCAAACCACCAAACTTTTGCCTGTAGTCCAGCATAAATTGTACTATCCACGGACCTCAGAAAGAATTTATCCTGCTATTTAAAAAGCGTCTGCTTGAAGCCACAGTCAAGTTGGATGGATTCTCTGTTACCGCCATCCTTACATTTCTGTGATAACCTCAAAGACGGTGAGAACCAGAAGAGCTTTGATTTACTTCAGATAACATAATAATACTTATTTTTCACTGACATAAGTTTTCTATTGAATTATGAATAATGATAAAAATAGAAAACCTAGGATTACCAGCTATAAATAACAATAATCTAAATACAAAAACAAACCCACACTATAAACTTACAGGATCTCTGGTGGCATAGTGGTTAACATATTCAGCTACTAACCAAAACGTTAGCAGTTCAAATCTTCCAGCTGCTCCATGGGAGACAGATGAATCAGTCTGCTTCCATAAAGATGTACAGCCTTGGAAACCCTACAGGGCGATTCTACTCTGTCCCATAGGGTAACTATGAGTTGGAATTGATTCAATGGCAATGGGTCTTTATAAACTTATAAAAACAGTTCCACTATGTGAAATTCTATATGACAAAATTTGTCTTCGGATAATGGATTCTTTTCAAGAATAATTAGCCAATGCAATTATAAAATGAGTGTTACCGTAGCTGAATCCTGCAGTGGTTGGTGCATTCTTCCCTTTTGTACTAACTGGGTACCGTAGCCTTGTGACAAGCCCTAGAAAACAAAGAGATTATGTAGTCAAACTCGTTCTTAATTGTTCTGAATGGCAAAATACTAAACTAGAAACTCACTATAAAGTTCATTCATTTTTTCATTTACTGATCATCTTCTATGTGTACATATGACACAGAGCTATTAGCTGTGAAGTTAAGAATGTGGGAAAAAGTAAAATTTTTGCAGGAATAGAAGGGGCTATATGGAGAAAACATCTTAAGAATGAAGTTCCTACTTGCAGTGCTAGTAAAAAAGCAAAAGAAAGGAAGGCAGAAAGGAAGTGGGGACGTGGGAGGCAGGCAGAAAGGTAGAAAGGGGAGACAGAAGGAAGAAGCTCCTACCCTCTGAGTTGATAATGGCACATTTTTATGGGAAGTGAACAATTGAAATATATCTATACTCTCATTCATTACAGAAGACGTTTTCTTTGAAATACTACAGTGTGTATCAGGGCCCACACCAGATCATTTTAGGAATTGCTTTATATTTGAAACAAGTTTTTAACAGCTCACTTACCTGCTGCATTGTGCTTATGATACTCAATAATCTCAGGGATTGAGCCAAAAGCGTGTTTTTCTGCCAGGTAATACTTCTTTGGAGATGTTGTTGTTTCCTTTATATGATAATGCCTGAAACCTGATGAACCTTCTCTATATCAAAAGACAAAATGTGTCAGAACTAAACTGGAATGACAGAACTTCATTCTTAAGATGTTTTCTACCTATGGTCCTTTCATTCCCTGTATACATTTTATTTTCCCCACATGCTCCTTAAAGTTTTTGAAGAGGTCACTGATCACATACTTGGTTCCTTAAAGAGAATATTCCCAAATTCAGCATCAGTTGAACATCTTCAAATAGATAGTAATTGCTCTTGCTTTTTGTTCCTGCTGTTGTGAACATGGACCTGTCTAGAGCACTTACGTCACTAAAGTGAATACATTAAACTTGTAAAGGTACTAAAATTTCACTTTAGCTAGCTTTCTAGAAAATGGGTCTTCTCGAGTCATCTTTTGCTAAAAACTCTCAAGATCACTCCCCATTGCTACTAGTGATTAATCTCAAACTCCTTAACTTGGACATGGCCGGCCTCTCTTGACCTCTCCAGGCTTCTGCCTCCTCCCTTTACTCTGCACTTCCCACTCTACACTGACGTACCCTCATTTTAGTCCCTCAAACTCACCATACCTTCTCTCACCTCTGGGTCACTGTACTAACAATTTCTTGGGTCAGAGACTCTCCCTGCCCTCCAACTTTCGCCTGCCTTACTTGTCAGGTTTCAGCTTGGGTGTTACTAAGAAACCATTTGGGATAACTCAGATGTGTCTGGGTACTGAAGCACTCCCTGAACCCTGCACTGACCCCTTTCATAACACTCATTAAGTACCATGCCTGCCTGCTTGCTTCTCTGTAGCTACTACTAAGCTACTTGACCAGTCTGTGCCTACTTCGATCACTATGGTCTCCTCAGCGCTTAGTACAGTGCACAATAACTATCTGTTGAATGTTACTAACATTTCTACAGCCATTCTCAATGACATATGTACAAAAAAGTATGGGGGGAATATTGAAAATATGAACACAGAAAAACAGTATAGACTTTAGATGGGAATGATCAGATTTTCTTTTTTAATGCTGAAATGCAGCATAATTTTTTGAAAAGCATGAAACCATACAAACTCTAAGGGAAGCTCATACAAAAATTCTAAGTTGACAGAAGAGAGCGGCACTACTTACCCTCCAAATTTTGTATAAAGGGAGACGGTATACATGCCGGGCTGACTGGAGTCTCTTACCATAAAACCACCTTCTTTATCCTAAAATCCAAGTATAATATATTTTTTTCACTCCAATAACAAATATCAATATCCAGAAGAAGATTCCAGAATCCAAATTTAAGATTTTATGATTATTCTCCTTTTCTGGAAAATCGGCTTTGGAGAGGTGCAACCATACCAGCAGGGCTCCCGGGTCTCCAATCCACCTGACTTTCTACTAGTCTTCACCTTAACAGTCCGTGAGATTAGTTAAAGTAACCACACTCTCATTTCCCCTCAATCACAAATCCTCACATACACTGCTGTTTCAACAAGGCAATCTCTAAGGATGCTCCCAGAATGAACAGACAGGATTTTATGATTCCTGTAGGTCCTGGACATGTGGGAAAACAGTTATTAAAAAACATATTTCTTAATGATTAGGTTTCATTTTATCCATTTCTTATATTTGTCATAAGCTTTGAAACTTGACTCAATATCATTTCCATCTACCTAGTATTTTTCCTGCAAATATCTCAGTGCTTTTAATAAGAACATATTTAAAAATCCTTAATCCCCTTGGAAGTCAATGTTTAACTTCACTCTTTATAAAACGAAGAGATGGAGGCCCAATGCAGAGAAAATCAGACAGCAGAAACAGCACAAAATGACTAGAGGGTGAATCCCTGTTAGGTTCTGAACTGAAGATCAAGAAATAGAAGCCACCAACCTCAAATACCTCCTTACCAAAAATAACACCACCAAGCTGTAGCATTTAAATTGATTTAAGATGAAAAATATGGTTAGTAGTTGAAAAAGAAAACAAATTTTATTCTTATTCATGTATAGGGAAGACAACGGAATTAAACAAATCCCCACAAATAAATCTGATAAGCACAATTAGGGACAATAAATATATTGTTATTAATGATACAATAATACATAATTATTATTTATAATATAGAACATGACAATATAATAACAATTATAATTAATTGATCTAGTTAACAAGTATAATACCCCTTGCTGTTGAATCAATTCCAGCTCATGGTGATCCCGTGTGCTACAGAACAGAACTGCACCACACAGTTTTTTGGCTGCAATTTCTTATGGAAATAGATTACCAGGACTTTCTTCCACAGAACCACTGGGTGGGTTTGAAGTATCAACTTTTTGGTATTAGTCAAACACAGACCATCTGTGCCACCCAGGGACCTTAAAAAGGATAATTTTATTGAGTATTTACACTGTTTTAGTATGTTCTGATATGTTAATTCATTTAATCATCAGAACAGTCCTATGAGGTAGATACTAGTATTATCTCCATTTTACTTCACAGATAAGTAAATGAGGCCACTGAAAGGTTTGATAGCTTGACTCTGATCATAAAGAGGCAAAGCCAAGGTTTGTACTTAGTCCTTTCATTGCAGACTGCACCAGGAAGGCATGAATCTTGTGGGGAGTGGGCGTGGTTATATATAATTTGAATCAAGCAAAATCAACCTGCTCTTGCTTTCTTTAGGTAAACTATAGGAAGAACAGCTCAACAAAATCTTGGTGGTAGCAATCAGCAAGAGATAAAATGAGAAAGCATGGCTTTAAAAGACTGGGCACTAGTATTAAGTAGAACAGCAAGATCATAAATGCAGAAAATTTTAGTGATCTTCTTCTAAACTAAATTCCTTATCCTACAGATATGGAAGTAAGACTAGACAGACATAGTTAGACTCGGGTCTCCTTACTTGGTCCAGTGTATTTTCCTCTGTACTATATTTTGGTCATTAGTTTTTATTTCTTTTTAAAGTGCAAGAATTTCAGCACATTTATCTCTAAAGGCAATACTGTATTAAAACTTCCTTTATGAAAAAGGTACCAAGACTCATAAAGATGCTGAAAGACTTCCAAAAACTCAAAATGCCTTATACTGAGGTGGCAATGAAGGGGTTAGAGAAGAAACAGGACAGCTTGGTAATCTAGTGATGAGGCTTGAGGGCTTCGGCTGGATGGGAAGTGACAGAAATTTGAACGAATTAGGAAGACTTGTTCCCTTGTTCAACCTGCAGTCAGTCCCTGAGCCCCTT
>NW_006921833.1:4128873-4130521 GCF_000298275.1 Orycteropus afer afer
TTTTTGTACTCATATTTTTATGAAAACACACACATACACTCTCCCTCAATTTTTTATTGAAGTGATATCAAACTATACTTGCTATATCTGAATTTTTCATGTAACAGTATATGATAGACATCCTTGCAAATCTGTATGGTTCTGCATATATAATTTAAAGAATATGTCATGATTTATTTAGGCTATTCTTCATTATTCCCCATAAAAAATCATTTCCAATTTTTCACTATTCTAATTATAGCAAAAATGAATTTTACTCCACAGAGTTAAACATGTAGTAAATGTCACATTACATTACATTATTGCCTTTAATTCAAATCAAATCTTATCCCAAGTCTCCATCCCAGCAGTGGTAGAAAATCCAAACAACCACAGAGGCCAAATTGTTTTCAGTACCATTTGAAGCCTCAGGGTCTGTGACCATGGTGAAGAGTCCCTTGCCCACTAAAAAGCATCTTAAATAAATGAATAAATAAAAGTTCAAAACTAAAGGCCAAAGTGCTCAGGTGACTTCTTTGCTTACAAATTCATGAAGAGATAGTGCTGGGGGAGTCGGGGGAAGACCTCTGAGAATGAGGTGGAAGAGAAAGATTTCCCAAAGGTCAAGAAAGGGAACAGATCTGTGGAGGCTTTAGATCATGGTACATGGTGGTGGCAGGTCTTGGTGGGAGGCAAGGAGAGGCCACTTGGCTACAGCACAGAGTCTTACAGTTGGTGACCACAAGGCCTTGGGGAGTGCTGGTAACCAGCAAGCCTTGAAGACCCAGGGGGCCTGCTTTTATTTTGCTCTGTTTCTTTTGACACTTGGGACTGGCATGAAACTCCACAGGAGAGCCTCAATAATGACTTGAGATGAACTCGCCTGTCACACTGGCAGGATGTGAAGGAGTCCACGTGGTATGACCAAAGGATACCAACCCACATACATTTTTCTCACAAGCCTGTCATATAAATGCTTCTGTAGAGGTTAACTCCTGTTGATGAAGGAACTACATGTATAGAAATACTTGGTAAAATACAACTGCCCCAAAACATACAGGTAACTTGTCAAACCATTCTTAGATATCAAAACCCTAGTGCCAAAGGCAGTTGACTGCTAACCAGAAGGCTGGTGGTTCAAACCCACCAGCCACTCCTCAGAAGGAAGATGGGTCAACTACTTCCATAGTGATGCTGCCTTGGAAACCCAAGGAAGGGTTGCTGTGAGTCGGGTCTGACTTGACGGCACATAACAACAACAACAATGTGAATTAGTTTTTCACATTAGTTAGTCAACCTCAAAACATTCCAGGGAAATAAGACTTCACAGACGTGTCTGAATAGAGAGAAACAGGAGGTTTAGGGACAGTCAGTACTTTTTGGAAAGATCGTATCTTGGCCAAACTTCTTGGCAATGATGGGTGAGGAGAAATCATGAAAATAAGACCATATGTATAAATGAAAGAAAAATATAAAAGAACCAGCCAGCCAGCTATTAATGTTAACCTGTTCTCTATTTTTGCCCCACTCATGGTACCCTCTCCAAGACTTCATTCTAGACTTTTTCCTGTTCTAAGGCTGTGATAGTTCTGCCAGCTTCTTTCTTTAGCATCTTTCCTTCAACATGATCATGGACCCTGAGGCATCACATGTACCCGACCATCACAAT
>NW_006921833.1:4130815-4132111 GCF_000298275.1 Orycteropus afer afer
GGGGGAACAGCAGAAGGCAGAGACATTTTCCTGCCCAAATTGAGAAAAGGTTTCTCCTTTTCCTCCTAGGCAGGTATGGCCCAATAATAGCATGTGGAATCCCTGACCTCTGACACAATGTCCAGGGAACTCCCACCCAGGGGCCATACTCACTGCAAACTCAGTTAGACATGCAGGGGAGGAGGAGAGTCCCTCAGAAGAGAGAAGAATTCCTAATTAAGATATATCGGGAAACACACTTTGTTCTCTAAAATCTGTACTTGAAATCCCATGAGTCATAAGAGACGTTCTCAGATTTAGATAAGGATTATCTCATTTTCAATTCCCTCCTCCTCAAATTGTCACTCAGTTCTAAGTCATACTGATTAATCAAGTCTAAGTTTTCACTTAAGGATATTATTATATTTTCCTAAAATTTATTTAAGAGCAAAAATACTGTCTATTTACATAGTGTCAAACCAGTAGAGTGCTGTGAATTTTTGAACCTATCAATCCTTTTCTAGATTTTAAGGTCAAACAAAAAGTTGACCTGGACAGAGGAAAGTTTTTTTAGCTTTCTTTATTTAAGGAAGCGAATGAAGCATCAATATATTACCTCAGAATAAGCACAAAAGAATGTTTGGTATATCTGAAACTTGCATTAAAAGCTGGCCACATCCTAGTGCCACACGTTTATATGCTAGTGAGCATATAAATAGGGTACCCTCTCTGGAAACAATTTGGCTTCAGTGCGTTAAAAACAAACAACTGTCCGTCAAATCTACTCTGATCCATGACTGCCCCATGTGTGTCAGACTAGAACTTCTCTCCACAGAACTTTCAATGGTTGATTTTTATTGTAATTAGATCACCAGGGCTTTCATCAATGGTGCCGCTAAGTGGACTTGAACCTCCAACCTTTTGATTAGCAGCTGAGAGCACTTAGTGACTCCGCATCAGTTTATACATATATGAAAAAATGTATAGCCTTTGGCCTAATACTTAGATTTTAGAGATCTAGTTGGAGAAAATAAACAAGAAAATATTGTTCCAGTCATTTTTATATAATAAAGATACCTAAAACAACTTAATTCCACCCTAATAGTGAAATAATTAAACTAACGGGCCATCTGCCTGGTTGTATACCCCAAATCTCATACATGCTTAGTTTTCCATAACCATGTCATGAATTTATGAGTGAGTGAAATGTAATGCAACTATGAAAATGTTTTCAAAGAGTATTTAATGTCAAGTGGTAAACTCAGACCCATGGTATACCATTAAATGAAAACAGCAAAATATAAAACTATATATATA
>NW_006921833.1:4132216-4133554 GCF_000298275.1 Orycteropus afer afer
ATAGTGGCTGAGACACTTGACCGCTAACCAGAAGGCCAGAAGGCTGGTGGTTCAAACCCACCAACCACTCCTCGGAAGTAAGATGGGGCAATCTACTTCCGTAGTGATATTGCCTCGGAAACCCAAGGAGGGGTCGCTATGAGTCAGGTCCGACTCGATGGCACATAACAACAACAACATATGTATATATATATATAGCATGACCACTTCTTTAAAACAATAGTAAAAAGATTGAAAGGAAACACAATAACGTTGATAGTGGTCATCTGTGGTTGACTAATAAGTTATTTTTTCTTATTTCTATTTTTCTACATATTAAGTATTTTTTTAAAAAATAATAATCACATATTCCTATTATAGTCAGAAAAAAAAAACAATGAAACGTTTTTTAAAGGCTACTCTGCGAAACTGTACTCCTGTTTCTTGAGTGAATGAACCCATTGCCATCAAGTGGATTCTGATTCATAGCTACCCTGTGGGACAGAGTAGAACTGCTCTATATGGTTTCCAAGGCTATGAATCTTTACCAAAGCAGCCTGTTACTACTTCTGTGGAACCACGAGTGGATTTGAACTGCTGACCTTTCAGTTAGCAGCCAAACACTTAACCAATACACCACCAGGATCCCCTAGTGAATGACCAAATGATCTTATCTCAAAAGTCAAGTAAGCTGTGAATGTTGGAGTCTTCCGTGCAATCAATTCAATCACATCTACTTGCATAATTCCATTGACACTTAGCATCTTCACGTAAAGTGTCTCAAAGACACTAATTCTCACAAAGTCTTTTACCACAGTAGGTAGCCAGTCAAGGATATGTTGGCAACATGTTTTAAGGATCAATGGAAAATATCCATTGATCTTCAAAATGCCTTACGTAATTAGGAAAATGAAAACATTGTCTGGCTTTCCACAGTCACAAGATAGCATTTACTTACTCATATTGATCTAAGTTGTTTGATTTCTTTTCTGTTACATAGTTACTTGGGATATAACCTTCACTCCTAGAAATAAGAAAAACACTTTAGATAAAGTCTGAAATTACTGAGATTTTGTAAAAAGTAACAAAGCCATTGTCTTCTTGAGATAATCAAAACACATTCTTTCGTCAAACTTATATACACAACATGAGCTGACTCTCAATAATTCTATATAAATATAGCATTTGGCAGTTTACAAAGTACTGTTGTGCCCAGGTTATGTAGGAGTTGTTCGGCGTGAGGAATTTGCCAACACACAACAATGCAAAAGCAATAGGAAAGTTTATTAGCTAACTTAAGTTAGGGTCCTTGCTCTCACCAAATCAGTGGCTTGAGCAAAAGACCCCGTGCTCTTACAT
>NW_006921833.1:4134289-4135445 GCF_000298275.1 Orycteropus afer afer
GACTTTCCCAAAGTCCTAAGGCTATCAAGCAACAGATTTGGACTTGAACTTTGGACTCATGTATAGGTCCAAGGCTTTTCCAGTATTCCACAAGGCTCCTTCCAAATCCACATTTTCAAATCTCTTGCAGTCTGAGCCAAGAATTTGCCTTTTCAACAAGCAAGCACAGTATCATCTGGGGAGCTTGCTTGTTAAAAAAGGCAAATTTTTGGGTTGTACCGCAAGAGATTTGAATTGAGAAGGGCTCAAAAGGAACTCTGGTAGTGTAGCACCTAAGGCATTTGACTGCTAACCAGAAGATTGGTAGTTCAAACTCACCAGCCACTCCATGGAAGGAAGACTTCCGTAAAGATTTCATACCTTGGAAACCCAATGGGGGTCACTATGAGGCAGAATCAACTCAATGGCAGGGGGTTTGTTTATTTCTAGTTTAGGATGGACCCAAAGAATTTAAAATTTTACTCCAAGTGACTCTTATGAACACTAAAGTTTAAGAATCACTCTTATGTTGGTAGGACCCATGATTTTCACATAAGAGACTAGAGATACAAGTATAAAGTCAAATTAGAGTAAAAATCTTATAATCTTAAATTTGAACTATTTGGAGGAACTCATAATATATACATGGATGTATACATGTATGCATACATACATATGTATATATGCATGTATGTGTATATATACATACACACACACACTATACACACACACACACACACATATATATATATATATATACACACACACACACACAAATGTGTGCATATATATATAGCACTACTACACTGAGAAATGCCTAGAAGCAATGATGATCCAGTAGTAATAAGAATTCTATCACCCTGACTGTTGTCTCTTAATATCATTTCTGACTAAAAGGAGCCAGCATTCCTTGCAGAAATGACAGATGGCAGGTTTGGCCAGGAAAAATACAAGAAAACCATTTTACTGTGCTAAAATGCAAGGAAGCTAAGAAAAATTAATGGGGTCTCCAGTTTAAAGGGGCACCCACTGGTCTAAGACGAGACAATTCAAGCAAAAAGAATAATAACTGCAATGAATTGAAACAAATGAAATATGTAAGCATACATAACAACATTAAAAGAAACTTTTGGTTACCACTGTTATCACTAGAGGAAGTACAAACACTAACTCATTC
>NW_006921833.1:4136780-4138734 GCF_000298275.1 Orycteropus afer afer
CACACACACACACACACAACATAGAATGCTTACCCATATTTATCTCTTGCTCTCCACCAATGAACATCATTCTTTTCTAATATGATATACTCTTCCCCTCTCTCTAATCTGAGATCATGTGCTTCTGTTGCCTGGAAATCATACATTGCTACAACTACTTCTTCACTATTATCTTCTTCTTCAGGAGGAATTGGTGGGGGAGGCCTTCGCTACAAAAAAAAAAAAAAAGAGATAACAAGAGAGTCTTCTGTTGTAATTGGGTATGAAGCGAAACACTAACTGTTTCACACATCATCATGGAACAAAGCAGAAGCCTCGATGCTGCCTAGTATCATCTAGTTTCCCCTCCCATGAGCTTGAAGATGTTGATGCTACTGTAGCTCTCATGGGTTTCAGAATATAGGAGATAAGCAAAGACTGTCATTAAACAGTGTCAGGGATAGTTTTTCAGGGAGAGAAGCAGGTGATATGTGAGTAGAAGCCCAGAGACTAAAAATAGACTGACCATGCCAATGGTCTGCAATAAAGAAACAACTCACTACGGAGTCTTCTATCAGGTCTCCTCCCACTCAAAAGAATTTGCACTTCTTCATGTCTACTCTGAGATAGGCATACCGCTTAGTGCCTAACACAGATTTTTCCCATGTATTTCAAATACCTACCCCATGAAGCGGAGTTCTGTGATTTTCATTTTATAACTGAGAAAACAATGCTTTAAATAACCCACCAAAAGTCACTCATGTCAGACTCACTTCAGGTGCTGTCTGAGTCCAAAGTGCATGTTTTTCCCACCATACCTCATTCCTCAAAGGCATGTACTGAAGTGACTCACTCCTTCTCCTAAAACTGAAGTCTGAAGCTTGAAATTTTCTTTTAAAGTCCCACATATCTTCTATAACTCTTTAAGCCAAAATATAAGGCCCCCATAGATAATATATGATACAATTAAATTAATATGATTTGATACCAAGAAAAAATAAAATAGCCCATCTACCTCTGATATTAAACATGATCCTGGGGGAAGACAGCTGTCACACGAATGAATACAAACATGCTCAATAAACTACAAATGTTTCCAAAAGTTCAAGCCCTCCTACCTTCTTTGTTTCTGGTGCTGGAGGTAGTGCTTTTCTTATACCTGAAAATGATGACCAGAAAAACCAGCTCAAAAATGCTATCTAACAACAATCAATAAAAATAAGATAATGCTATTTTAAAAAAAAATTTTATTGTGATTTGGGTGAAAGTTTACAGAGTAAATGTGCTTTCCATACAGCAGCTCACATACACTTTGTCTCATGACATTGACTACAATTTCCCACAATGCAGCAGCTCCCCACCCACTTCCTCCCCATAGTTACCTCTTCCCTGTATCCTTTCCTCCCTTGTAC
This sequence comes from Orycteropus afer afer, assembly GCF_000298275.1. Taxonomy (NCBI): domain Eukaryota; kingdom Metazoa; phylum Chordata; class Mammalia; order Tubulidentata; family Orycteropodidae; genus Orycteropus; species Orycteropus afer. The sequence goes on from NW_006921833.1 coordinate 4,138,172, forward strand.
TCCTGTCCCCCAAGCTGTCTCCCTGTGCATGCACAGCACTTCTATTCTCCCATGATTGATCTCTCCAAGGAGTGTATCTACCTAGTGTAAATGTTCAAGGATAATGTTATTTTTAAGGAAAAGTTAGAATAAACACAAAGATGACAAGCTCACTCTCATCTTGTCACTCTGGCGCTTATTGCTTCTATCACTATTCTAGAACAGAATTAATCACTGCTGTCTTTTGTAGCAGGAGCTCTGGTAGAGCAGTGGTTAAAGTATTGGGCTGCTAATAAAAAGGTTGGTGGTTCAAATCCACCAGACACTCTGTGGGAGAAAGATGTGGCAATCTGTTTTCGTAAAGATTTACAGCCGTGGAAACCCTATTGGGCCATTCTACTCTGTCTTATAGGGTCACTATGAGTTGCAATCGCCTCCATGGCAGTGGGTTTGGTTTGGGTTTTGTTTTTTTATGGCTGGTTTTTATTTCTGTCTCTGGTAGCATAGTGGCTAAGGCACTTGACTGCTAACCAGAAGGCTGGCGGTTCAAACCCACCAGCCACTCCTCAGAAGGAAGGTTGGGC
>NW_006921833.1:4139089-4140576 GCF_000298275.1 Orycteropus afer afer
TGTACATTCTATTTTCTAACTTTCTAATTGCTTGATAAAATCATGCCACCTTCTCACCATATAGATAAAATATACATTCTGAGCACATAATTTTAGAATAAAATGAATACTTACTGCTCTCAAAAAGATTATATTTTTCACATCCAGGTGCTAGTTTTTCAGTTTGTCTGCAACACTGATAACTTCCATCTGCCCAGAATTTGGGATGATATTTAATCATAATATTATTGTTGTTCTTTATTTCTGTAATTCACAGATACAATAATGATTAGTGGACTGAAACAGAGACTACAAAATGTTTTATAACACAGTCAGTCATGACTTATTCCTCAGATACCATGTTTATTATGAGAACACTCTTACAAAGCACATGATTCAGCATTCAGAAAAGTCACCTGGTTCTCAGTCACCTCCTTTTTTGGTGAAGTGTTCTTGTTACTAGACGTAACTGCTGCTCAACCATGATTGGAAACATGCAAATGTCAGCCTGCCACTGTTTTTTTCCACAGGAGAAGTGGTAGGGATTATACAGAACAAATCACCCGTTTAAACACGTAACATAAAAGCCAATATATCCACACAAGTGCTTTCTCAATCAAATGTTGACTACGTAAGCAATTTCTTACAAAATACTTAATCATTTTGATCACAGAAGTTTAGCACTTTATCACCCTCAAATATATGATATGTTAAATGAAAACATAGTTTCCTCAGAAACTACAAAAATGCCACTAGAAGGAACTATGTTTTGAAAAGGGAAGTTATCTTCAGGCTGTTGATAGTGACACTAGCAGAAAATCCTTGAAGAAAGTTTTAATGAGGATTAAAAGAAAATAAATGCAATGCATACATTTTCTGCATTAGTCATAATAATGTTATGTATTAGACTTTTGTATAGATTAGTATTTTATTATGATTTTTACCTTCTTTTAACTGCTTTACCCACCGGTCCCTGCTTTGTGCAGTAGGTGCAAAAATGTAAAGTGTGTTAGCATCATGGACAACCTAGAATAAAACAACAGATGGAATTGGTGAGAAGACACACAGCATATCTAACTAGCTCAGAGAACTTGGTACCACCAAACCCAATCTAATCCACTGCCATCAAGTCAATTCCAACTCATAGCAACCCTACAGGACAGTAGAGAACTGCCCCATAGGGTTTCTAAGGCTGTAAATCTTAATGGAAGCAGGCTGTCACATCTTTCTGGTGGGTTCAAACCACCGACCTTTTGTTTAGCAGCCAAATTCCTAAATCACTGTACCACCAGAGCTCCTCCTTGGCACCACAGGCACCCCATAAATGATGTTCAAATGACAGAATAAAAGACAATCACTTCAGATTCAAAGAATATATATTCTTTTCATACAAAAGCATATCTTCATTTCCACATCCAGTGAGATACACATGTTGCAAAGGATTGTGTTTTTATAGAAGAAAAACATACATATTGGCCAGGATGCTTCATTAATCTCAGCATTTCTTT
>NW_006921833.1:4141301-4142522 GCF_000298275.1 Orycteropus afer afer
CTTCCTTCCGAGGAGTGGCTGGTGGGTTTGAACTGTCAGCCATCTGGTTAGCAGTCAAGTGCCTTAGGCACTATGCCACCAGAGCTCCTACTCTTCGTTAGTAACTTTATTAACTATAGTTACCCTCCCCTCTACTTAAGTCTTCATTCACTCATTCATTTTCCAACAGACTTTTAATGACAGTGTGGTATAGAAGAAATCACACAGATGTTATATTTGGGCTAAAACCTGGAGAACAAAACATCACCTCCTGGGGAATCCCTGGCTGCCACCAGAAATGACTCACCTAAGGAGGCAACGAGAGGTAGCCCACTAAGCAGCTGGTTCCTTTTTATTTTTTCTATACTTTCTCTGAGGTTATGAGTCACTTGGCAAAAAGGAATTTGGCCTTTAGTCTTGATTCTTGACAGGTGGACCACACATGAGGCTAATGAGAGAAACTGACCAGGCCAGCAGGGAATGTTTGAAAGACCATACTGACTAAGTCGTAGGAGGCATGATGTAATCTATCATGGTCACTTGGGGAGGCTGTTAAGAGCCTGGAACCCTAATGCTCAGATGAGCTTCTTCATAGTTGACCACGCATGGAGAGGGCAGTGCACCTCTCTTTGAGACATGGAAGCTCTATGCTGGAACTCACCCCAGTTCTTACCCTATATCTCTTCATTTATACTCCTTTTGGTCATAACAAAGATGTAGCCCTAAGTATGGTACACTTCCCATGAGAGTCTGTGAATCATTGTGGTGAATTACTGAGCCCACAGAGGCAATGAGAGCCATTAGAGGCTCGCATCGATCTATTGGGCAGTCTCAAAGAAGATGCCCTTCTAACATGTGAGCTCTGGCCTAGCTCCAGGTGCCTAGGGTCAGATAGAGAGTGCCACTTGGGTAGCTGACAATGAGGATGAAGCAGTGGGAAGGTGAAGACTGGATCCATCCTCATATTTTGGGTATTGATCTTTATCATGCAATCAGCAACAAAAGTGGTGTTTGCCCACTTTGCCTCTTGCTTAGTGACCTTGCTAACCAGCTGCCATCAAGTCAATTCAGATTTCTAAAGATCCCATGCATGTCACAGTAAAACTATGCTCAATGCATAGGATATTTAATGGCTGATTTTTGGGAAAAGAGATTGCCAGGTCTTTCTTCTGAGGCACTTCTGGGTGAATTAGAACCTTTCAGTTACCCGCCCAGTGTGTTTATACCACCAAGGAACTCCTA
>NW_006921833.1:4142757-4150837 GCF_000298275.1 Orycteropus afer afer
TTTTTAAGACTGTATTTGACCCTTTTTATATTTATTCATCTTGACAATTAAAAATGGTTCAAAGATAGAATGCTTTCTGTTGTATTACTTTTATCATCATTCTTAAATTAACCCAAAGCCGGATCTCTTTACTTAGACAACTTTTTGTTGTTAGTTGCCATCAACTTGGCTCCCACTTGTGGTTACTTTACGTACAACAATAATAGCCTCAGTTCTACACCAGCTTCAGGATAGTTGATATTTTTTGAGTCCATTGTGGTTATTATTGTACAGTTGCTTCCAACCTGGGGGTGGGGTCATCTTCCAGCTCTGTGTTGGACAATATTCTGTTGTGATTCCTAAGGCTTTCATTGGCTAAGTTTCAGAAGTAGGTCACCAGGCCTTTCCTCCTAGTCTGTCTTAGTCTGCAAACACCACTGAAACCTGTCCACCATGGGTCATCCTGTTGGTATTTGAAATACCAGTGGCATAGCTTGCAGCATCATGGCAACATGCAAGCCAGCTCAGGTTCTCACACAACAAACTTATGGTGACTTGGACATCAAAAATTCCTAATTCTGGATCAGAATCATGAGCTCCACAGCCTCCTACAACCACCTGCCAAAATGTCTAACTGTTGTCAGAAGTATATAGGACTGGTTCTCTGCTAAACTTCAAATGGAATTATGCACGATACACAACAAGTTACAAAAGTACTTAACATTGCAAATGAAAAGGAGTTTTAAATTGGGCTTATTTGTAGATCTGGGTCTTAGGTATAGTGTTAATAGCAGCAGCAGCTGCAGTAGTAAAAATAACAATAATAATAATAGAACCAGTACATGTCCCGTTCCTTCTTACTACACATTTAAGTTAATTATATATCACCTCAGATAAGTGTTACAACAACTACAACTCCCTGGTATGAGTACTATTATTGCTATTATTCCCATTTTTGAGATGTGTAGAGCAGTTAAGTGACTTATACAAGGTCACAGAGCAGGCCAGTGGCAAACTAGGTAGATTGGACTCAGAGTTGCTTCTTTAAGCACTTTACTGCACTACTCTTTAATCAGAGAAATGACAGACAAAAGATGAGGAAAGAGGAAAGAAAAATTAAATGTAATCCTTTCTTCTATTGTGCTGTTCCCACCATTGTTGTTGTTAGGTGGCATCATCAATTTGGTTCTGACTTCTACTGACCCTTTGTACAACAGAACCAAACACTGCCTAGTCCTGCACCATCCTTACATTTGTTGCTGTTTGAACATATTTTTGTAGCCACTGTGTCAATCCATCTCATTGAATATCTTCCTCTTTATCGCTAACCTTCTGCTTTACCAAGCATGATGTCCTTCTCCAGGAATGGTCCCTCATGATAACATGTCCACAATACATGAAATGAAGTCTTTCTATCCTTCCTTCCAAGGAACATTCAGTTTGTACTTTTTCCAAGACAGATTTGTTCATTCTTCTAGCAGCCCATGGTATATTCTATATTCTTTGCCAACACCAAAATTCAAATGCATCAATTCTCCTTTGCTTTTCCTTATTATTGTCCAGCTTTCTCATGCATATGAGGTGAGAGAAAATACCATGACTTGGGTCAGGTGCACTGCAGTCCTCAGAGTGACATCTGCTTTATAACACTTTAAAGAGGTTTTTGCAGCAAATCTGCCCATAGCAATATGTCATTTGATTTCTTGACTGCTGCCTCCATGGGTGTTGACTGTGGATCCAAGTAAAATGAAATCCTGGACAACTTCAATCTTTTCTCCATGTTTCATGATGTTGCTTATTGGTCCACTGGTGACCATTTTTCTTTTATGTTGAGGAGTAATCCATACTGAAGGCTGTAGTCTTTTTTTTCCCCTTTTTTTATTGTAGTTTGGGCAAAAGTTTACAGATAAAGTTAATTTTATATTAAAAAATTGATGCACATTTTGTTTTGTGACATCAGTTGCAATCCCCTCAATGGAACAGCTCTCTTCTCACTTCTTCCCTGGGTTCCCTGTTTCCATGTGTCCTTCTTTCCTGTCCCTTTTTGCCTTTTGAGATTGGTTTTTGGGGAAATTCTGTCCTTTTCATCTCATATGATTGATTGCACTAAGAATTACAATCCTCCCTGATGTTATTATTCACTTTATAGGCCCCTATATTGTTTGCCGGCAAGTTGATCTCGGGGGTGGGGAATGGGGGTTCTGTTCCAGGCCTGAAGGGTGTCTAAGGGCCACACTGAAGGGTGTCTAAGGGCCACAGTTTTCCATCAGACTAGTCTTTTTTTTTTCAATGATTTTTCTGTTCTAATTTTTTTCTCCCTCTCTGTCCAGTGCTTCTATTGTGATCCTGGTCAGAGCAGTGGGTAGTAGTAGCCAGGCACCATCTAGTTCCTCTGGTCTCAGGATAGTGGAGGTGTGGTTATCATGATCCATTAGTCCACTGGACTGCTTCCTTGAATCTTTCTTTTTCTTCACTCTTCCTTGTGCTGATGAGGACAGACCAACAATTGTACCTTAGATGGAGTCTTACAAGCTTTTAACATCCCAGTGGCTACTCACCAAAGTTGGATGTAGAACATTGTCTTTGTGGACTATTTTATAAGTCTGTAATCTTTGATCTTCATTGGTAAATGTTTCAAGTCTTCTTTACTTTCAGCAAACAAGTTGTGTCATCTATATATTTCAGGGTGTTAGAAGTCTTTCTCCAATCCTGATGCCACATTCTTCTTCATACAACTCAGCTTCTCAGAGTATTTGCTCCGCATATAGATTGAATAAGTATAATGAAAGGATACAACCATGACCCACACCTTTCCTGATTTTCAGCTACACAGTATCCCCTTGTTCTGTTCAAATTACTGTTTCTTGGTCTATGTACAGGTTCCACATGAGCACAAGTAAGTGTTCTGAATTCCTATTCTTTTCAATGTTATCCATAATTTGTTATGATCTACACAGTTGAATGCCTTTGCATAGTCAATAAAACACCAGTAAACATTTTTCTGGTATTCATTGCTTTCAGCCAAGATTCATCTGACATCAGCAATGATATCCTTTGTTCAACGTCCTTCTCTGAATCTGGCTTGAATTTCTGGCAGTCCCCTGTCTATGTACTGCTGCAACAATTTTTAACTTATTTTGAGTAAAATTTTACTTGTGTGTGATATTAATAATACTGTTCAATAATTGCTGCATTCTGTTGTATCTCCTTTCTCTGAAATGGGCAACAATATGGATCTTTTCCAGTTGGTTGGCCAGGTTGCTCTCTTCCAAATTTCTTGGCATAAATGAGTGAGCACTTCCAGCATTATTCCATTTGTTGAAACATCTCAGTTGGTATTCTGTCAATTCCTGGAGCTTTGATTTTTGCCAGTGCCTTTAGTTCAGCTTGGAGTTCTTCCTTCACTATCATCAATTTTTGATCATGTTGCTACCTCTTGACCATTGACTAATTCTTTTTGGTACAGTGACTCTATGCATTCCTTCCATCTTCTTTTGATTGCTTCCTGTGTTGTTCAATATTTTGCCTATAGAATCATTTAACATTGCAACTTGAGCTTTGAATCTTTTTCTTCAGTTCTTTCAGCTTGGGTAAAGCTGAAGGTATTCTTCCCTTTGGTTTTCTAACTCCATGTCTTTGCACATTTCATCTTATTCTTCTTTGTCTTCTCAAGATGTCCTTTGAAACCTTCTATTTAGTTCTTTTACATGATCATTTCTTCTTTTCACTGCAGCTACTCTATGTTCAATAACAAGTTTCAGAGTCTTTTTGGACATCATTTTGGTCTTTTCTTCCTTTCCTGTCTTTTAAATGATGTTTTGCTTTCTTCATGTATGATGTGCTTGATACCATACCACAACTTATCTGGTCTTCAGTCATTAGCATTCAAATGTGCCAAATCTATTCTTGAGATGGTCTCTAAATTCAGGTGGGATATACTCAAGGTTGTACTTTGGCTCTTGTGGACTTATTTTAATATTCTTCAGGTTCAACTTGAACTTTCACATGATTAATGGCCACCATAGTGGAAAGCACTCTAGCTGTGGTTTTAAAGATTGGATATTTCATTTCAAGTAGTGTTAACTCCAAAACTGGTACATATTTATTTCAAATGTAATGACGATTTTCATAGCAGCAATTAAATACCACCAAAATCTCCACTGAGATACTATGTTGGAAAATATTTTTGCCAGTTTCCCTCAAGACATGGAAAGATCACCAAAGAAACCAAACCCACTGTCAACAAGTTGATCCTGACTCATAGCGACCCCCACTGGGTTTCCAAGGCAGTAAATCTTTACAGAAGTAGATTGTCTCATCTTCCATCTATGGAGCAGCTGGTGGGTTTGAACCGCCAACCTCTGGTTAGTAGTCAAAAGCCTTAGGCACTATGACACCAGATCTCCTTGATAAGATGATAGCCATGGGTAAAAAGTTTATTTTACTTGACATATTTATTGCTCAAAGAAAAGTTTTAAAAGATTTTTCCTCAACCAAAAAAATGGTAGTTAGATCCTGGAGAGGGGTATTGGTCTGTCTGCTGTGAGTTTTAAAATATTAGGGTTCAACTATGCATGTGTGCATCAAGGTCTCAGCCTGGAGGTGGCCACATAGCTCAGGATGCCATACTAAGCCTACTTTGGAGCAAAGAAATACAAGTGCATGTTCTAGGAAGATTTTTAATTTACAAATGACTTTCATTTAACCAACCATAAATGAAAATAGTATAGTATTTACCTTCCTTATGCAATAGGATTGTGCAAGTAAAAATGAAATAATGTGATAGCCCTTAGAAAAGTCCAAAGTTTAATCAATAGATGATGCTGATGCTGTATTTTTTATCACAAGCAGCCTTGCCATTTCACGTCTGTTCAGGTAGCTCATGCCTACCCCTTCCTAGCTTTCCAACTTCACAGAGAAAAGTTCTTCCCACACTTTTCACTCACATGCACCACTCCTTGTCCTAACTGTGCTCTGGTATATCAGAATAGTAATCAACTAGATCTCTCATTAAAAATTCAGGAACCCTGGTAGAATCTAACAGACCAAGACAAGAATATGATAAGATTTCAACCAAGACTCATTTATACTGTATGAAGAGAAGCAGTTACTATTAAAGTGGCAAAAGAACATAAAAGTCAGTTGCCAAAGCAACGTCAGAAAACTCTGTAATGTCAAATAGTAAGCATGACTAAAAGCCCACCATTGCACTGTTGTGAAAATATGCCAGCTCACCTGAAATGGATACTTATTTTGACAAGGAATGACACCATCATCATTCTTCACTATTTCCACACACCTGATTTTTGAAACATCGATAAACCCTTTTCTGTATTTTTTCTGTTAAAAGAAAACAAAGGGTGGGGGAGATCCATTATAAACAATCACAAGATACCAGGGGTGAGGGTGGGGGTGGGGGTGTTATTAATAGCAATATTTGTTAATGAAATCACTGATACAAAATATTACAAATTCTGTACTAATCATCTAAATCATCCCCTCTAATTAAAAATTAGAAGTGCTCGAAATACTAACACTGTGAAAGCTGTATTCAAAATATTTAAATCCTTCAGTGTCTTGTAAATATGAAATTGTTCTGGCCTTCCACCAACAAAGCTCTAGAACAGGAAAATGGACTCCCTTCATTGCTGCATTTTCCTCTCAGACACACACCTTTTTCAACATCTTCAACTTCTGATGACGGCCCCCAAAAAGAAAATGTCAAAGACCAAACTGAAGCAAAACTCCATTTACTCAATCACAGAGCCAAACTCTAGCTAGCTGCACCTTCCCCTCCAGTAGAGACAGCACACAGAATTCAGTGGTGTGTGAGGTGGACTTAAGTTTTCACATAAAACCTACATTTGAACTCTATTAGCAAATGCTCTATCTTTCTTTACCATTGCCTTCTTGCCTCCTCCTAGCTCTGCCTACTGTAATTACCTGATGGTATGCAAAACCCCCAAAATCATTCATCCACACCCTTGAGCATAATGATCTCACCTCCTGGGAATTTACCCAGGAAAAACAAATCAAAAAAATATAAAGTAGTATGTTCAGAGATAACTGAATATAATAATGCAGCCATTAAGAATTACTACAAACACAATGTAGAAATATAAAAATGTTTAGTGAATAATACTGATAAATTCCAAACAAAAAGTTGTATAGTTTTACTTGCCATGTTCATTGCTCAAAGAAAAGCTTTAAATTTTTTTCTTAAAACTAAGATAACTTATTTTAAGTATTAATATGATAACTACCACTTGTCTGTCAGTTTGTCATACTGTGGTGACTTGTGTGTCGCTATGAGGCTGGAGGCTATGCCACTGGTATTTCAAACACCAGCAGGGTCACTCAGGGTGGACAGGTTTCAGCAGAGCTTCCAGACTAAGACAGATTCAGAAGTAGGAAGAGGTCAAAGAATTGGCCAGTGAAAACCTTATGAATAGCAGAGAAACACTGTCTGATATATTACTGGAAATCTTTATGAATAGCCCTGAAACATTGTCCAATATAGTGCCAGAATATGAGCCCCTCAGGTCAGAAGGCACGTAAAATATGACTGGGAAAGAGCCACTTGCTCAGAATAGAGCTACTTGCTCAGAACAGAGCCAACCTTAATGAAGTGGATGAACTAAAGCTTTGGGGAACTCCATTTGCTGATGTGGCATGACTCAAAAGGAGAAGAAACAGCTGGAAACATCCATTAATAATCAGAATGTGGAATGTATGAATTAGGAATGTAGGAAAATTGGAAGTTGTCAAAAATGAAACGGAACGCATAAAGATCAATATCCTAGGCATTAGTGAGCTGAAATGGACTGGTTTTGGCCATCCTGAGTCAGACAATCATATGCTGTACTTTGCCATGAATGACAAATTGAAGAGGAATGGTGTGGCATTTATTGTCACAAAAATTTTTTCAAGATCTATCCTGAAGTATAATGCTATCAGTGATAGGATAATAATCATATGCCTACAAGGAGGAACAGTTAATAAACTATTATTATTCAAATTTACATACAAATCACTAAAGCCAAAGAGGAGGAAACAGAAGATTTGTACCAATATCTGCAGTCTGAAATTGACCAAACATGCAATCAAGATGTATTGATTATTACTGGTGATTAAAATGCAAAAGTTGGAAACAAAGAAGATTCATCAGTAGTTGGAAAACATGGCCTTGGTGATAGAAATGATGCTGGAAATTGCGTGATAGAATTTTGCAAGACAAATGACTTATTCATCGCAAATATCTTTTTTCAACAACATAAACAATAGCTATACACATGGACTTCACCAAATGGAGTACGCAGGAATCAGATTGACTACATCTGTGAAAAGAGGCAATAGAGAACCTCAATATCTACAGCCAAATTAAGGGCAGGAGCTGACTATGGAACAGACCATCAGTTGCTCATATGCAAGTTCAAGCTGAACCTGAAGAAAATTAAAACAAGTCCATGAAAGCCAAAATATGACCTTGATTATATCCCTGGCATTAATGAGCTGAAATTGACTGGTTTTGGCCATTTTGAATCAGACAACCATATGATCTACTATGCCAGGAACGACAGTTTGAAGAGGAATGATGTGGCATTCATCAAAATAAAGGATGTTTCAGGATCTGTCCTGAAGTACAGTGCTGTCAGTGATAGAATAATATCCATACGCCTACAAGGAATATCCCTTAATACGACTATTATTCAAATTTATGCACCAACCACCAAAGACAAAGATGAGGAAATTGAAGATTTTTATCAACTTCTGCAGTCTGAAATTGACCGAACATGCAATCAAGATGTGTTGCTTATCACTGGTGATTGGAATGCAAAAGTTGGAAACAGAAGAATCACCAGTAGTTGGAAAATTTGGCCTTGGTGACAGAAATAATGCTGGAGATGTCATGATAGAATTTTGCAAGACCAATGACTCACTCATTGCAAATACCTTTTTTCAACAACACAAACAGCGGCTATACACATGGACATCGCCAGATGAAACACACAGGAATCAGAATGACTACATCTGTGGCAAGAGGCAGTGGAAAAGTTCAATATCTTCAGCCAAAACCAGGCCAGGAGCTGATTGTGGAACA
>NW_006921833.1:4152732-4158216 GCF_000298275.1 Orycteropus afer afer
TACCATGGACTGCTGAAAGAACTAACAGATCTGTCCTGGAGGAAGTTCATCCAAAATGCTCCTTGGAAGTGAGAATGGCCAGACTTCGTCTCACCTACTTTGGTCATGTTGTCAGAAGGGACCATTCCCTGGAGAAGCATGTCATGCTTGGTAGGGTGGAGGGTTGATGAAAGAGGGGAAGGCTTTCAACGAGATGGATTGACATGGTGGCTGCAATGATGGGCTCAAGTATAGCAGGGATCATGGAGCTGGCGCAGGATCAGACAGTGTTTCGTTCTTCAGTGCATGGGGTTGCTGTGAGTTGGAAATGACTCGATGGCACCTAACAACAACATATCCCTCCTGAATTCAGAGACCATCTGAAGAATAGCTTTGATGCACTGAATAGCAATGACCTGAAACCAGAGGAATTGTGCGATGACATCAAGAACATCATCCATGAAGAAAGCAAAAGGGCATTTAAAAGACAAGAAAGGAAGAAAAGACCAAAATGGATGTCACAAGAGACTCTGAAATTTGCTCTTGAATGGAGAGTAGATAAAGCAAATGGAAGAAATGACAAGATAAAAGACTGAAAAGAAGATTTCAAAGAACAGCACGAGAAGTCAAAGCCAATTACTATAATGAAATGTGCAAAGACTCAGAGTTAGAAAACCAAAAGGAAAGAACACTATCGGCATTTCTCAAGCTGAAAGAACTGAGGAAAAAATTCAATCCTTGAATTGCAATATCGAAAGATAGGCAACATAATGAGTGATGTAGGAAGCATCAAAAGAAGAAGGAATACACAGAGTCACTGTATCAAAAAGAATTGGTCGATGTTCACCTATTTCAGGAGGTGGCATATGATCAAGAACCAATGGTACTGAAGGAAGAAGTCAAAGCTGCACTGAAGGATTTGATAAAAAATAAGGCTTCAGGAATTGACAGAATGTCAGATGTTTCAACAAATGGATGCCATGCTGGAGGCACTTACTTGTTGATGCCAATAAATTTGGAAGACAGCTACCTGGTCATCTGACTGGAAAAGATCCATATTTGTACCTACTCCAAAGAAAGGTAATCCTACAGAATGTGGAAATTATTAAACAATACCATTAATATTACATGCAATAAAATTTTGCCAAAGATAATTAAAAAACAGTTGCAGCAGTATATTGACAGACAACTTTCAGAAAATCAAACCAGATTCAGAAGAGGACATGTTGTTGTTGTTATGTGCCATTGAGTTGGAACCAACTCATAGCAACCCCTCCTTGGGTTTCCAAGGCAGTATCACTATGGAAGTAGATTGCATAAAACACGGGATATCATTGCTCTTGTCAGATGGATTTTGGCTGAAAGCAATGAATCCCAGAGAGATGTTTACTTGTGTTTAATGACTATGGACAAACATTTGACAGTGTGAATCATAACAAATTATAGATAACATTGAGAAGAATGGGAATTCCAGAACCCTTAATTGTGCTCATGAGGAACCTGTACATACACCAGGAGGCTGTCATTCAAACAGAACAAGGGAATACCACGTGGTTTTAAAATCAGGAAAGGTGTATGTCAGGGTTGTATCCTTTCACCATACTTGCTCAACTTGTATGCTGAGCAAATCATTAGAGAAGCTGGATTATATGAAGAAGAATGCAGTATCAGGATTGGAGGAAGATGCATTAACAATCTCTGATATGTAGATAACACAGCCTTGCTTGCTGAAAGTGAAGATAACTTGGAGCATTTACTAAGAAAGGTTAAAGACTACAGTCTGAAGTATGGATTACACCTCAACATAAAGACAATGAAAATCCTCACAACTGGACCAATAAGCAGCATCATGATAAATGGAGAAAAAATTGAAGTTGTCAAAGATTTCATATTACTTGGATCCACAATCAACACCAATGGAAGCAGCAGTGAAGAAATCAGATGTTGTTTTGCATTGGGCAAATTTGCTGCAAAAAACCTCTTTAAAGTGCTGAAGAGTAAAGATGTCTCTTTGAAGACTAAGGTGCAACTAACCCAGGTCATGGTATTTTTGATTGCCTCATATGCATGTGAAAGCTGGACAATGAATAAGGAAAACTGAAGAAGAGTTGATGCTTTTGAGTTGTGGTGCTGGTAAAGAATATGGAAAGCATCATGGCCTTCCAGCAGAACGACCAAATCTGTCCTGGAAGAAGTACAACTGAATGCTCCTTGGAAGTGAAAATGGCCAGATGTCTCACTTACTTCGGTCATGTTGTCAGAAGAGACCATTCCCTGGAGAAGGATATCATGCTTGGTATAGCGGAGGATCAGTGAAAAAGGGGAAGACTCTCAATGAGATGGATTGACACAGTGGCTGAATGAGGGGCTCAGCAAGGACTGTAAGCATGGCACATTACCAGGCAGTGTTTCATTCTGTTGTACAAAGGGTCACTATTAGTCAGAGCCGACTCAACAGCACCTAACAACAACAACATGCTATAGAATAGAAAGAAAAGCAGTGAAGTCAAGAATGTTGTATTTGGGATGAACCAGCCATCCCTGGCCCTACTCATTTAAAATCATTTCAGCTCATGCTCCAAAATCCCCCTCTGCCTGTCAGGCCCTCTACTCTGTGTCAGGAGGTGACTCACACTGTCAAATGTTTTTCCATAGTCACTAAAACACAAATGAAAATGATACAACTTTTGAGACATTGTAACTGTCTTCCAAAAATATCAAATCACATCCAGTGCTGTTGAGTGGATTCTGATTCACAGTAACTCTATAGGACAGAGTAGAACTGCCCCACAGGGTTTCCAAAGCTATAAATCTTTATGGAAGCACTATCACATCTTTCTCTCATGGAGCAGCTGAGTTTGAACCACCAACCTTTGTGTTAGAAATGGAGCACTTTAATAATTGCACTACCAGGGATCCTATCACATGGCCCTTTGCTGTTGTTAGGTGCTGTTGAGTCAGCTCCCACTCATAGTGACCCTACGTACAACAGAACTCTAAGTACACCTGGCCCTTAATAGGCATTATTTCATTCTTTGCTCAAAATATCCACGTGAGGTAGGTATTATTCTCCTTATTTTACAGGTGAGGGAACTGCAGCTCGGAAAAGCTAATATATAGTCCTCAAGGGCCCCAAATGACCACAAAGCCCACTAGAGCCTAGGATTCCCCAGTTGTAAGGAGGTAAGAGAATTAATGGAACAAAATCTCAAGGGAGGCAAAAGGCTAAGAGATTGTGAGCATAGATTGAGCTTCAGCCAAGATGGGGCAAAGGGCATTCTCCCTAGTCATTCTCTTCTGTGAGATTTACTCCTACCTCTGGACACATTCAGTACACAGTGGTATTGAAGGAATAATCCAAGGTGCACTGAAGACCGGTGAAAAACAAGGCTCCACACATACTCATTGAGATGTTTTAACCAACGTATATCACTGGAGGCACTCACTCTTTATGAAAAGAAATTTGGAAAAACAGCTACCTGGTCAACCAACTGGAAGAGATCCATATTTGTGCCCATTCCAAAGACAGGTGATCCAACAGAATGAGGAAATTATTGAACATTAGTACCACACACAAGTAGAATTTTGCTGAAAATGATTCAAAAATGGTTGTAGTAATACATAGACATAGAACTTTGAGAAATTCAAGCTAGATTCAAAAGAGGGTGTCAAGTGAGGGATATCATTTCTGATGTCAGATGGATCGTGGCTGAAAGCAAACAATACCAGAATGATGTTTACCTGTGCTTTGTTGACTATGAAAAGGCATTTCAGCTCTTTGAATCATAACAAATTATGGATAACATTGCAAGGAATGGAAATTGCAGAACACTTATTGTGCTCATGATGAACTTATACAGAGAATAAGAGGCAGTCATTTGAACAGAACAAGGGGATGCTGCATGGTTTAAAACCAGGAAAAGTGTGCATCACAGTTGTATCCTTTCATTGTATTTATTCAATCTGTATGCTGAGCAAATAATGCAGATGAGACAGCCTTGCTTGCTGAAAGTGAAGAAGTCTTGAAGCACTTACCGATGCCTATCAAAGACTACATCCTTCAGTACGAATTACACCTCAACATAAAGAAATAAAAAATCTTCACAGTTGGGCCAATAAGCAACATCACAATAAACTGAGAAAAGATTGAAGTTGTCAGGGATTTCATTTTACTTGGATCCACAATCAACATCCACGGCAGCAGTATCAAGAAATCAGACAACATATTGCACTGGACAAATCTGCCACAAAAGACTTCTTCAAAGTGTTAAAGAACACAGATGTCAATTTGAAGACTAGGGTGTACCTGACCCAAGGCATGCTATCTTGTTTTTGTTTTTACAAAATTTTCATTGTGATTTGGGTGAAAGTTTACAGAGCAAATTCATTTTCCATAAAGCAGTTCATACACATTTTATTTCATGACATTGACTGCAATTCCTCACAATGTAACAGCTCTCTTCCCACTTCCTCCCTGTAGTTACCTCTTCCCTGTGTCCCATGCACTGTTACCTCATTGTGCAAACACTGCCCTTCTGTTCTCTCATGATTGATCGATCACGCCAAGGAGTGTATCTACCTGATGTAAATATTCACCCCATATGCCTTTGTTTGGCTGGAAACCACAGGAGTGAGTTCAGTTCCAGACCTGAAGGGTAACTAGTGGCCATAGTCTCAGGGGTCTCACCAGGCTCTATCAGACCAGCAAATCTGGTCTTTTTTTTTTTTTTTTTAATGATTTTAAGTTTTGACCCACATTGTTCTCCTACTTTATTCAGGACCTCCTGCTCGAATCCCCCTCTGAGTGGTTGACAGTGGTAGCCATGCACCATCTAGTTCTTCTGGTGTCATGGTCATATAGGCTGAGGGTCTCATGGTCTACTAGCCCCTTGGACTAATTGTTTCCATGCATCTTTGGTTTTCTTCATTTTTCTTTGCTCTGGACAAGGAGAGACCCATCATTGTATCTAGGAGGCTGCTTGCAAGCTTTTAAGACCCCAGTCACTACTCACCAAAGTAGGATGTAGAACAATGTTTTTGTGTAATGTTATGCCAACAGAGTCAAGCCATGGTATTTTCAGTCACTTCATATGCATGTGAAACCTGAACAATGAGTAAGAAAGACTGAAGCAGAATTTATGCATTTGAACTGTGGCTTTTTCCAGCAATCTTCCATGGATTGCTAGAAGAACAAACAAATCTGTCTTGGAAGAAGTACAGGTGGATACATAGTCCACAAAGACAATGTTCTACATTCCACTTTGTTGAGTGAAAGGCCATCTAAGGCACAACTATTGGTCTCTCCCTGTCTAGAGCAAAGAGGAGTGAAGAAAATCAAAGATACAAGGAAACAATTAGTCCAAAGGACAAATGGAGCACATGAATACCAATCTCCATGGTACTGAGACCAGAAAACTGGTAGATGGTGCCCAGCTACCACTGCTGACTACTCTGAAAGGAATCACACAGTAAGAGGGCCAGAATAGAGTGGGGAAAATGAAGAAC
>NW_006921833.1:4158790-4165019 GCF_000298275.1 Orycteropus afer afer
GAGTCGGCCCTGACTCATAGCAACCCCTCCTTGGGTTTCTGAGGCAGTATCACTACGGAAGTAGGATTGCCCAACCTTCCTTCCGAGGAGTGGCTGTTGTGTTTGAACCTCCAGCCTTCTGGTTAGCAGACAAGTGCTTTAGCCATTATGCTACCAGAGCTCCTTGGTAAAGCAGAGGGTCAGCAAAAAAGGGGAAGAAACTCAGTGAGATGGACTGACACAGTGGCTACAACAATGGGCTCACGCATAGCAAAGATTGTGAGGATCATGCAGGACCAAGGCAGTGTTTCATTCTATTGGACATATTGAGTTGCTAGGAGTCGGAGCCAGCTTGATGGCACCTAACAAAACACACACACGTACACACATTCAGGAGTTCTGGTGGCACACAGGTTAAACCACTCAGCTGCAAACCAAAGTCTGAAGTTCAAGACCACCAACTGCTCCACAGGAAAAAGATGGGGTAGGCTGTTTCTGTACAGATTACAGCCTTGAAAACCATAGGGGGCAGTTCTACTCTGTTCTATAGGGTCTCTATGAGTCAGAATCCACTCAACGGCAGTGGGTCTGGTTTTTTGACAGACACATTCAGGCCTCTCTTATCCATATCAAGAACTCTTTCTCTGGCTCTCTATTGCCCTGTTTTCTTTACTTCTTGAAAGAGAAGATGATTACACCCTCAGCTTTCATTTCCTTTCCGCCCACTCCTTCCTTAATCACTTACAACCTGCCTCCCACTTCACATGCTGTTAAAGCTGTACTCAAAAAGGCCACCAAGGTCCAAACCAAATGGTCTTTTCTCAGTTTTCATCCACTTGATCCTTAAGGAGTATTTGGGAGTGTAACACTCTTTTATCCCTTAGTTGCCTTGGGCCATCCTGGTTTTCCCTGTCCTTCTTTCCCTTCAATTTCTCACAGAATAGCACCTGCCCTATGTTGGCAGCTGTGTGTAAGGAACACAAAAATGTAAAATAAAAGAAGCTCATTTCCTGAGACTGGAGTCCAGGTATTATGCCAAGTACTTTTAATCCTTACAGCTACCCTGTGAGTAAGTAACACTATACCCATTTTAAAATAAAAACAAAACAAAAACAAAAACCCATTGCCATAGGGTGGATTCTGACTCAGAAGGTGAGCCCATATATTACAGAATAGAAATGGTCCATAGGAGTTCTTGGCTGTAATCATCATGGAAGCAGATCACCAGGTCTTTCTTCTGCAGTGCCACTGGGTGGGTTCAACCACCAACTTTTAGTTAAGTAGTCGACTACAAACCATTTGCACTACCCTGGAACCTAATAACCATTTTATACACATGGAAACTAAAATTAAGTAACTTGCCCACATTTACCTGGAGGACAGACTGACACTCAACTACTTCTTATATAATGTGTTGTTAGATTCCATTGAGTCAGTCAAACTCATAGTGACCCTATGTACAACAGGACAAAATGTCACCAAGTTCTGTGCTAAGTTTGAGCTCACTGTTGCAGTTAATGTGGCAATCCATCTCATTAAGAGTCTTCTTTTTCACTGAAACTCTATATATTATACTATAACTCAGTCCTTCTTCTATCTTTATTCACTGTCCAGGATTCACATGCATATGAAGAGATTGAAAACATCATCGTTTGGGTCAGGGGCACCTTAGTTTTCAATTTTTCATATTTTAAAGATTTCTTTTGCACCAGATTTGCCCAGAACAATGTGTCAAGTGATTTCTTGACTGCTGTTTCCAGGGAGGTTGATTGTGGATCCAAGTCAAATGAAATCCTTGACCTCAATCTTTCTCCATTTATCGTGATGTTTCTTATGGTGCAGTTGTAAGGATTTTGTTTTCTTTATGTTGAGATGTTATCTATACTGAAGGCTTTAGTCTTTGATCTTCATAAGAAAGTGCTTCAAATCATCTTCACTTTAAGCAAGGAAGATTCTGTCATCTGCGTATCATGGGTTGTTAATGGATCTTCCTCCAATACTGATGCCACGTTCTTCATATATTCCAACCTTCAGATTATCTGCTCAGCATACAGACTGAATAAGGTTGGTGAAAGGAACAATCCTGATGTACACCTTTCCTGACTTTAAACCAACCAATATTCCCTTGTTTTGTTCAAATGACTGCCTCTTGATCTATGTACAGGTTCTTCATGAGCACAAGTAAGAGTTGTGGAATTCCAATTCTTTGCAATGTCATCCATAATTTATTATGATCCACACAGTTGAATGCCTTTGCATAGTTAATAAAACACAGGTAAACATCTTTCTGGTATTCTCTGCTTTCAGCCAAACTCCATCTGACATCAGCTATGATATCCCTCATTCCATATCCACTTCTAAATCCAGTTTGAATTTCTGGCAGTTTCCTGGCAAGGTACTGCTGCAACCATTTCTGAATTATCTTCAGCAAAATTTTATTTGTGTGTGATATTGATATTGTTCAAAAATTTTTGCATTCTGTTGGATTCCATTTCTTTGGAATAGGCACAAATATGGACCTTTTCCAATTGATTAGCCAGATAGATGTCTTCCAAATTTCTTAGCACAGATGAGTGAGTACTTCCAGCATTGCATCTACTTGTTAAAACATCTCAAGTGGTATTCAGTCTATTCCTTGGGTCTTGTGTTTAGTTAATGCCTTCAGTGCAGCTCGGACCTCTTCCTCAATATCACTGGTTCTTGATCATAAGCTACCTCCTGAAATGACTGAATGTAAACCAGTTCTTTTTGGTACAGTGACCTCTGTATATTATTTCCATGTATTTTTTATGATTCCTGCATCATTCAGTATTTTGGCCATAGAATCTTTCAATAATGCAACTCTAGGCTTAATTTTTTTTCTTCAATTATTTCATCTCAGAAAATGCTAAGTATGTTCTTCCCTTTTGCTTTTATATACTGTAGTAAATGCTTTATATGTGGAGGATGATAAGAGAATACAGAGGAACTAACACTAAAATGGCAAATAATTTCAGAAGAGAAATGGTAGGGGAGGGAAATCCCAGCAGAACAAACAACACATGCAAAGAAAAATATTCCAGAATGATCAATTTCCTCATCTCTAAAGTGGGAATAATAATAGTATCTACTTCATAGGTCTATACTGAAAATTAAATGAGTTAATATTTGTAAAGTGCTTAGAAGAGTGGTCCACAGTATGAGATTTGTAAATGTTTGCTAAACAAAATTTAAAAAATGGCAATGAAAAAAAAAAAAATCAATGTCTCTGAAGGATATGGTCAAGACGCATGATGGAAAGGTAAACAAGAGCCAGCTTATGGAGGACCAGGTGCATGGTGCTAAGGAGTCTGGTAGACAGGACCATCTACCCTGCTCCTGAAAACTTTACCAGTTAATGGCAAAATAAATCACCAGAGCTCTATCCTTCTATTAACAAGTCACAACATTCATTGTAGAAACCTTAGAAAATAAGAGAATCATATGACCTTCAGTCCCTCAACCCTGGATAGAATCACTGCTGATTACACACTGTTAATCCAAACAATGTTCTCAGGGGTCATTTACCACCTGCCAGCTCTCCAGCCCTCAGAGCAGCATGCTATGGTCTGCTTCTAAGACATTCATCTTCACTCAGCACCTGGCTCCACTACGTAAAGCAGCTATCAGATACACATTGACCACCAATGACCAAAGACTAGATTGTGAGATGACATCAACGACATCATACATGAAGAAAGTAAAAAGTCATTTAAAAAAAAACCAAATGTGTATCAGAGGAGACTCTGAAACTTGCTCTTGAATGAAAAGTAGCCTAAAGCTAATAAAAGAAATGATGAAGTAAGAGGTGAACAGATTTCAAAGAGTATTTCAAGAAGACACGTAAAGTATTATAATGAAACATGCAAAAACATGGAGTTTGAAAATCAAAGGTGAAGAACATTATTGGTATTTCTCAAACTGAAAGAACTAAAGAAAAAATTCAAGCCTCAAGTTGCAATATTGAAGGATTCCACGGAGAAAATATTGAATGCTGTAGGAAGCATCAAAAGAAGATGGAAGGGAGTTCTGGTAAAATGGCAGAATAGGCAGAAAGACTTTCCAGACCCTCTTCAACAAAGAAAAGTAGAACCAATTAACACAGATACAGAAGATAATCCTGGAGCTCTAAGCTTTGAAGGGAAGGATAAACTAAACTCCAACTAGCACAAGAATTTGCATGAAAACACCAAAAAAGGAGATATATGGAGCTGTGGTCTGGCAGTGATCCAGATGTCACAGACAGCTTGGATATTGCCAGGTGGTATTAGGACCTAAGCATTAACCTAAAAATCAGCCCTGCTAGCCAGGGACTGCATGGAGGACTGCTCTGGTGGCTGATGAATAAAAGGGGAAGCAGCAAAGAGGTAGGCAGGCTGAGCTGTGGCCTTTTGCCATCCAGAGGGTGAGCCATTTGGAATATTTACAAGCAGTTCAACCATTTTGGATATTTAAAGTAACAGCATTCTCCCAGATTCCAGGGACTTAAGAATAGGTGCCACTTGCCGGGAACCGCAAGGACATTCCTGACGCCAACAACTTGAAAGGCACAGTATTCCCCTTGTTACTCTTGTAGCACACACCCTCTTGGTGAATGGAGGTGTGTCTATCCCTCACTCCCACCCACCTTCTGGATCAGCAAGAATTCCATCCCAATCTGTGTGCTTGGACAGAGCCTGGGTGCCCTGCCCAGTCCTACCAAGATTTTTTTTTTTTTTTTTAAGTTTGTTTGTATTTGTCTGTTTTAAAATTATTATTATTATTATTACTATTGTTGTCCTTTTTATTATTATTATTTCTTCTTCCCTCCCAGGTTCTAGTTTTCAGCTTATTCTCACTTCCCTGTTCCTGGTTCAAATTTTTTCTTTCTCGTGGTTAACCCTGTTCCTTGTTTTTCTTTTTGTGTTTTTCCCATCTTTTTCTTCATTATTCTCCTATTCTACCTTTTTGCTTTTATTGCCTTCTCCCCAGGAATTGAGGTGTTTTTTTTTTCCTTTTTTCTTTTTTTGGATATTGTTCCTGTGTGTTACACAGTGTGGTTTTTGCCCACTTGCTTTCACTTTTTTGATTGTTATCCAATTATTATTTTTGTTTGAGTGGGAGACAGCAACAGTGCCCATATGACACAACTACACCCATACTTTCAGCAGCATCACTACTATGTGAGAGCCACCACTTCCTTCTCCATCAACTGGCCAATGATAAAACAAAACAAAACAAAACAAAACACCAAGAAGAGCCTGACTCACCCTTAGCTGCTCTTCACTATCAGTTAACAGAGATCTAAATACAAAAACATCACAATGTCTCAGAGACAACAGAACATCACAGTCCACAAAAAGAAGCAGGATAAAGTGGTAGAAACAAGAGAGCAGGATACGGACCCAGAAAACATCCCTGAGAAAGAAGCAGCATTGGAACTCCCTGATAAGGAATTCAAAAGAATTAGATATGATTCAAAATCTACAGTGAGAAATTCAGAAGATTAATACTAAATTTTCAGAAATAGGTAACACATTGAAAGGGCAAAGGAGTAGAATCTATTCAATGGAAGACAGAATTAATGAGAAGGAAGACAAATACCTGAATAATTCTTTGGAAAGGGATCAATAAGAAAAAAGATAAAAAAAAAAAAAAATGAAGAAAGCCTAAGATTCATGTGGAATACCATAAAAAGGAATAACCTACATGTTACTGGAATTCCAGAACAGGAAGAGGAATAACAAAACCACTGAGAAAACTGTCCAAGAGTTTTTGGAAGAGAACTTCCTTGATACAATGAAAGATGAGAATATATACATTCAGGAAGTCCAACAAAACCCCAACAGAATAGAGCCCAAAAGAAAATCACTGAGATATATCATCACCAAACTCATCAAAACCAAAGACAAAGAAAGAATTCTGAAAGCAGCATGGGAAATACGAAAAGTTACTAACAAAGGACAACCAATAAGAATAAGCTCTGATTTCTAGCAGAAACCATGCAAGCAAGAAGGCAATGGGATAGTATATATAAAACCCTGAAAGAGAAAAATTTCCAACCAAGAATTATGTATCCACCAAAATTATCCCTCAAATATGATGATGAAATTAGGAGATTTCCAGATAAGCAAAAATTAAGGGAATTTATTAAAACCAGACCAATCTTACAAGAGATACTAAAGGGAGTCCTTTGAACAGAGAACCAAAAATAGTAAACAACAACTGACCATTAATACACAAGATGACATAA
>NW_006921833.1:4186236-4187282 GCF_000298275.1 Orycteropus afer afer
TACTTCCGTAGTGATACTGCCTCGGAAACCCAAGGAGGGGTCACTATGAGTCGGGGCCGACTCGACGGCAAACAACAACAACAACAACAACAATGTTCTCAGTAATCAATGAAAATAAATTTATTCAGACAAAGACATTTACACTAGGTAGATAATAATCCTTGGACAGAACAATCATGGGAGAATAGAAGGGCTGTGTATGCATAGGGACATAACTCAGGGGGGAGGAGTGCATGGAAAGGAGGACACAGGGAAGAGGTAACTATGGGGAGGAAGTGGGAGGGGAGCTGTTACATTGTGGCAAATTGTATTCAATGTCATGAGACAAAGTGTATGTGAACTGCTGTATGGAAAGTGACTTTGCTCTTTAAACTTTCACCCAAATCACAATAAATAATAATAATAACAAAGACGTAAGGAATACACAGTATCAATGTACCAAAAATAATTGGTCAATGTTCAGTCATGCCATGAGGTAGCATATGATAAAGAACCGATGGTACTGAAAGAAGCTGCACTGAAGGAATTGGCGAAAAATAAGGATCAAGGAAAAGATGGAATACCCATTGAGATGTTTCAACAAATGGATATGTAATGTTGGAAGCCCTCACTTGTTCATTCCAAGAAATCTGGAAGACAGCTACCTGGTCAACTGACTGGAAGAGGCCATTTTACATATTTGTAAACCAGCATAAATAGAGAGATGAAATATAATGTACTTATATTCAAAACCAATTCACAAAGAAAGATCAAAGCTAATTCACAAATTAAATGGAAACAAAACTATAAAATAAACAAGACATAAATTAGTGACATTACCTGAATATGATGGATGGTATGTTTTCCTGGAACTTTGTATCATGTGACACATTCTCGCATCACTTTTCTCTATGCCAGCTACAGGGAAACCTCTGTTTGTACACACATTGCTGTCCTACCGTTAGACCTCCATTCAGCACCACTAATTTGTTTAGTGTTCAGTCAGCATCTATTATTTCTCAATAGGCCACAAGAATTAAAATAGATCACCAATATAAACCCAAAGT
>NW_006921833.1:4188947-4201635 GCF_000298275.1 Orycteropus afer afer
GCCAACGAGCCAGAAGGCCTATCTTTACATGACAACAGCTCTTCTACCATTCCAGTCATAACACAGTTAAAAGAATGGGTTTCCAGTACAGTGGACCATGTTAATGGAGAAACAAGGAAAGGGATGTCACTGGATATGTCACTGCCTTATCGTAGGCCTTCCTCACAATCATTGCCATGCTTGAGTCCATCCTAGTAGCCACTGTGTCAATCCATCTTGTTGAGAGTCTTCCCCTTTTTGGTTGACCCTCTACTTTACCCAGCATGATATCCTTCTCCAGGGACTGGTCTCTTCTGACAACATGACTGAAATACTAGAGACAAAATCTAGTCATTCTCACTTCTAAGAAGCATTCCAGCTGTACTTTCTACAAGACAGATTTGTTCATTCTTCTAGCGGTCCATGGTACATTCAGTTTTCTGTGCTACTACCACAATTCAAATGCATCAATTCTTCTGAGGTCTTCTTTATTCGTTGTTCAGCTCTCACATGCGTATGAGGCTATTGAAAATATGGCTTGGGTCAGGTACCCAAAGTTAGTCTTCAAAGTTTCCTCTTTGCTCTTTAACACTTTAAAGAGGTCTTTTGCAACAGATTTGCCCCATGCAATACATTGTTTGAATTCTTAACTGCTGCTTTCATAGATGTTGATTGTGGATTCAAGTGAAATGAAATCCTTGGCAACTTCGATCTTTTCTCCATTTATCATGATGCTGCTATTGGTCCAGTTGTAGGGATTTCATTTTCTTTATGTTGAAGTGTAATCCATCCTGAAGACTGTAGTCTTTTATTTTCATCAGTAAGTCTTTTCAAATAATCTTCACTTTCAGCAAGAATGGTTGTATCATCTGATTATCACAGGTGGTTAATGAGTTTTCCTCCAACTCTTGTGCCATGTTCTTCATATAGCCCAGCTTCTTGGATTATTTGCTCAGCATACAGACTGAATATGTACGGTGAACAGATATAATCCTGACACACACCTTTCTGGATTTTAAACCATGCAATATCCCCTTGTTCTGTTCAATGATTCTATGATTCTATTTGTTATAAGCCAAACCTACTGCCATCAAATTGATTCCAACTCATAGTGACCTGTAGGACAGAGTACAACTGCCCTGGGGGTTTCCAAGGCTTTAAATCTTTTTTGAAGCAGACTGCCTTTCTTTTTCCTGCAGAGTGGCTGTTGGGTTAGAATCACCAACCTTTCAGTTAGCAGTCCAATGCTTTAACCACAGTGCCACCAGAGCTTATTAGTGTGCTTTTTCTGAGTCCAGGAAGTGTATACATCATAATTATTCCCAGCATCCACAAGAAAAATATTAAATCCTTCTTGAGGTTTCCCCTTCCTTGTTTCTCCATTAACATGTTCCACTGTACTGGAAACCCATTCTTTTAACTGTGTTATGACTGGAATGGTAGAAGAGCTGTTGTCATGTAAAGATAGGCCTTCTGCCTTGTTGGCGATTTTTAGTTAATTATCTGCATCATATTTGACTGGAATTCTTTAGATTTTCAGTATTGACCTATCTGATCTTTCTTTGTGAACAGTATCATTTTTCTCTTTAACTGTAGTCAATGTCTGGTTGTAAATTCCTTAAGGGCAAGGAGTTTTACACTTTTTAAAACTTCTTCATGGTACCTCAGTATCTGTGCCTTGTAGATAGTAGAAGAAAGCTATAATCAATATTTGCTGGATGTGGCTGAATGGGAATTGGGATGACAGAGCATAATGAATGTTAGCAAGTTTTGGTTCTATCCATCTGCTGAGGACTGCTAATTCTCTAGAATATTTTATATTTTGTGTTCATAATTTGAAGGCAATATTTTATATACATACAGCAATCTAATATATGCATATATATAGTGGTAGTTAAGGTTGTGTGTCAACCTGGCTGGGGCATGGTTTTGAGTGGCTGAACAGCTGGATGTAGTTATTCCCATGATGACATACTAATCACCTCCATAGTGGAATCTGCTGTGAGCAGCTAAGTAGTTGCCTTTTGGGTGTGGCCTGCCTGCAGTGTATAAGGAGACGCTTTGAGAAAGGTCTCAAGTACGTAGGGTCACTATGAGTTAGTGATGGCAACTCAATGGCAACTAACAATGAGAACAACAACATAATGGCCCCTCTCTACCAACAGGGAGCTCTGGTGGTGTAGTGCCTAAGGTATTTGACTGCTAACCAGAAGGCTGGTGGTTCTAACCCACCAGCCACTCCCCGAAAGGAAGGCTGGGCAATCTACTTCTGTAGTGATATCACCTCAGAAACCCAAGGAGCAGTGGTTTTGAGTCAGATCCGACTCGATGGCAGTGGTTTTTTTTTCTTTACCAATAATAAATTCTGGTTAAAAACAAAAGCACAAACAAAAACTTGATGTCCCAATATTTTTTCCTCCATTTTAACCAGTTCTTAATAGGAATTTACACAGGTCCTTTATATTTTATAAAGTGCTTCTACGTTTAAAAGAAAAATCTTCTATATTACAAAGTCAGTAGTTACATATATAAACATGGTTAAGATTATAGTTTTTAAACTAATAGCCAAAATAAAAACAGGGTGTTAAAAAATCTCAAGTTTTAAGAAATCTTTAAGGTAAAAAAAAAAAAAATCTATTTCCAAAATCACAGAGTAACCTTCATAAAAGACTATGCTGATGTAGGCAGTTATAAGGTTCTAGAGACATCTTTTCACTGCATTCAAAGCTGTTGTTGGGTTGGTTTTTGTTTTGTTTTGTTTGTGTGTGTCTTTTCCACTTATTGTTTTTTTTATACTTCCAGGCAACCTCTTTCCAATTCCCCTCTGACTCAGCCCCAGGACACTGCTAAAAATTATCACCAGGTGTATTTTATTATACTTGAAAGCAAAATTTAAATCTTATCTACTTCAATTCTTAACATTAGTCAAAACTGGAATAAATTATGTGGAAGGAAATGCATATGGATCCCTTAATAAATTTCATATAACAGATTTCTGAATTTATGGGATTCCAGTAAATAACTCAACCCAAAGATTATAAATCTGTTGGAGCAAAAGACAATACTCATGACCTCCGATTGCCATGTTTTTTTCCTCTTATCCTGAGTGCCCAGCTAGACTGCATTTCCCCACATCCCGTTAAGTTAGGGGAGGCCATGTTACTGAGCTCTAGCCAAAGGAGCATGGGTGGAAGTGATGTACCACCACCTATTGGACTCTAAAACCTTACCATTCTCCACATTCCATTTCCTCACAGGTCTCCCATTCAGATGCAGAAGATCCAATGGAAGAATCCAATGACAAAACGTCAATGGGACCACTAACTAGCAGAAGTATAGCTCTCGGAATCACCATATGTAGGGCAATTATTTTTAATGTAAGCAAGATATAAACTTTCCATTATGTTAAGCCATTGAGTTTTGGGAGACTGTATGTTACAGAAGTTAGCTACCTTGAATATTACATTCTATGTGAGGACCCCACACCTCAGCTACTCAGTGTCTTAAATTCCCTACCCATAAAAAGGGCATGTTGAACTAAATCAATACTTCCCAAAGTATGCTATGGTGGTAACTAAGATGACTTTAGGTGGAACTTGGTAAGCATTTGCATTATTGTCTTCAATTTTGTGGTTACATATTATTAATGGTTTTCCATTTACTGAATGATATAGTTTCCTTTTAAAAATAAATGTATTTAAGTGGAAAAAGTGAAATTATTTAAAGGAAAAGATTAAGTAAATATTTATAGATGGAAAAAAGCATGTAAATATTATGCATGATGACAGATGTTTGCACAACACTTGATTAAATTACATCTGATCATTTCCAATTCTAACATTCCTTGATTTTGTTATTCATACCTGTCATTGTATTCCTCTGCATGGGTCTGCCTGATATACCCCCCACTATGAGCTCTGGTGGCATAGTGCCTAAGACATTGGACTGTTAACCAGAAGGCTGGTGGTTCAAACCCACGAGCCACTCCTGGGAAGGAAGATTGAGCAATCTACTTCCTTAGTGATACCACCTCAGAAATCCAAGGAGTAGTTGCTATGAGTCAGATCTGACTCAAGGGCAGTGAATTTAGTTTTTATGTATGTTTTAAGAGATTACTTAAAATTACAATGGGATTATACTGACTATTGTGTAAAAAGATTAAAACCACAGATATACACTTGGCTAAAAGCATCCATGAATGTTATATATGATGATTCTCAGACATTCTTCCTCAGAAAAACACATTCCTGCACAAATCCAATATGCCTACTTGATACTGATCCCAATCCAATCCCACTGTCATTGAGAAAATTCCAACTCACAGTGACCCCCATTGGGTTTCCAAGGCTGTAAGTCTTTATGGAAGTATACTGCCTCATCTTCCTCCCACGGAGCAGCTGGTGGGTTTGAACCACCACCCTTCTGGTTAGTAGCCAACTGCTGGTTACTGAGAAGATACAGAAAATGTAGAAACAGAGAAGGGATTTTTATGGCAACATTTGGCTTCTGGTGACAGATCTCTTATCTGTCTGTGGGCTGACACAATCCCAGCCAAGAATAAAGGAAATGTCTTGCCTGGGAATAAGAATTTATCTAAATCTCAATGTTGGGATTTGGGCTCTAAATTCAGAAACAGAGAGACACAAAATGGTTAGAGAACATCTGATGTAACCCATATTTCAATAATAAATATAATAGGTAATATGCAGCAACCCGTGCCAGGTATCCATATTAATTCATTTAAGCCTTCCAATAACACTATATTATCCCACATTTCCAAAAATGTTAAGAGCAAAAGTACCTGTGAGAAATTTGGAACTGAGAACCAGCGGTAGAAAGGACTATCACACTGGAACTTTGTGATGGAGGATAGCCCCGGGCCAGTATCTAGTATAGTTAAACCTACAAAAGCTAGAACCTGTGTAAGGAGGAAACCGGCCAGAGAAGGAAAACTCAAATATTTTCCATTAATAGATAACAACAGAAAGTGGTAAGACTGCACACTGTCAACAGCAGAAAATTTGTGAGACTCAGAATAAAAGAAGGTAATCCCATTGTGGCGGTTACGCTTTTGTGTCAACTTGGCTGGGCGTAGTTGAGTGTCTGGGCAGCTGGATATAGTATTCCCCATGATGAGATTGTTAATCAACTCCATGGTGGAATCTACAGTGAGCAGGTAAGCAGCTGCCTTTGGGTATGTGGTCTCTTTCCCATATATAAGCAGCAGCTTTGAGCATGGTCTCTAGCTTATGGCATGCTTGGACCCTGCATGTAGCCATGTCATTGTTCAGCAGCCTGCCATGCTCTGCCGACCTTGGGACTTACAATGGACTTAAATCAATGGTCTGCTGTGTGTTTTGGTAACATCAGGACTGTGCCTTTTTACTTGTCAACATTGGGTTTGTCAGCCTCAGCAGCCAGCAGCTATCTGAGTGAAGAAATGCCTCTAGCTCCAGTGGGCTGGGAGCAGGAGGCAGAGCTGGACCCCAAGGTGGAGGGGCTTTCACCTAGCCCCTAGAGCCTAGCACTTTGAACTTGGACTTAAAGCCTTCAAACTGTGAGAGGATAAACTCCTGTTTGTTAAGGCCATCCCATTTGTGGTATATTTCTTGTCAGAGTGGCACTAGGTAATCAGAACACCCATTAAGTTACAGCTCTCACATGTTTTACTATATATGAAAGCTTATCATACACTTATAGAAGACCTACTGGTACAATACTTAAGCACATGGCTGCTAGCAGAAAGGCTGGTGGTTCAAACCAACCCAGTGTGACTCCATAGGAGAAAGATCTAGCACTCTATTTTTTTTAAAGATTACAAGCTAGGAATCCCTATGGGGCTGTTATACTCTATCATATAGGGTCACAATGAGGCAGAATCAAGTCGATGTCAGCTAATATCACCACCACCATATTCTTAGCTCTCTGAGGTAGACATCATGGAAAGTTACAACCACTATTTACATTAATATTTAGGTTTGCTAGAGTCACTGTACCAAAAAGAACTGGTCGACGCTCAACCATTTGATCAAGAACAAATGGTATTGAAGGAAAAAAATTCAAGCTGCACTGAAGGAACTGGAAAAAAAAAAACAAGGCTCCAGGAATCGATGGAATACCCATTGAGATGTTTCAACAAATGGATGCAGCACAAGAGGCAAACTCATTTATGCCAAAAATTTAGAAGACAGTTACCTGGCCAACTAACTGGAAGCTTGGTGGCCATTCCAAAGAAAGGTGATTCCAGCAGAATGCAGAAATTATGGAATAATGTCATTAATATCACACACAAGTAAAATTTTGCTGAAGACAATTCAAAAACATTCGCAGCAATATATTGAGAGAGAATGCTGGAAATTCAAGATGGATTCAGAAGAGAATGTGGAGTGAGAGATGTCATTGAAGATGTCAGATGGATCTAAGCTGAAAGCAAAGAATACCAGAAAGATGTTTACCTGTGCTTTATTGACTATGCAAAGGCATTGAACTATGTGGATCACAACAAATTATGGATAACATTGTGAAGAAGGAGAATTCCAGAATATTTAATTGTACTCATAAGGACCTGTATGTAGGTCAAGATGTTGTTTGAATAGAATAAAGGGATACCACATGGTTTAAAATGAGGAAAGGTGTGCATCAGGGTTGTATCCTTTCACAGCACTTATTCAATCCGTATGCTGAGCAGATAATCCAAGAAGTGGGAATATATGATGAAGAATGTGGATTAGGATTGGAAGAAAACTCATTAACCACCTGCAATATGCAGATGACACTGTCCTTGCTTGCTGAAAGTGAAGAAGACTTGAAGTACTTACTGATGAAATCAAAGACTACAGTATGGATTACACCTCAACATAAAGAAAATGAAAATCCTCACAACTGGACCAATAAACAATATCACAATAAATGGAGAAAAGATTGAAGTTGTCAGGGACTTCATTTTACTTGGGTCCACAGTAAACACCCATGGAAGTAGCAGTCAAGACATCAGACATCATATTGCACTGTGGAAATCTGCTGCAAAAAGACTCCTTTAAAGTATTAAAGAGTAAAGATGTCACTTTGAGGACTAAAGTGCACTTAATGCAAGCCCTGGTATTTTTAATCACCTCATGTTCATCTCATCTACTTTGGTCATGTTGTCAGTGGAACCAATCCCTGGAGAAGAATGTCATACTTGGTAAAGTAAAGGGTCAGACCCTTAATGAGACAGATTGACACAGTGGCTATGATGATGACTAAAGCACAGCAAGGATTGTGAGGATGTTGAGGACCAGGTAGTATTTTGTTTTGTTATACATAGTGTTGCTATGAGTAGGAGTCAACTTGATGGCACCTAACAATACAACAGTGTAAAACCACAAAAATAATTCATTCCTCTTAAGTGCTTTTCCTGTAACTTAAGTATATATGCTAATTGCTGGAGATTTGTTTAATATGGTCTGAAATGGCAGGTGACTATTTATGCAGTGTAATATATTACTTAATTTGGTTCCTCTGGCCATAGTCTTTGTAACTCCCACCAAATGACGGAGTGGGACTATGCAAATATGAGTTGAGTGGGATTGGTTCGTTTTGTCATCTGGCTAGCCTTAAAATGAGTGATCCCAGATTGAGAAGTAGAGGATCTCACTACTGTCAAGAAAGAAGAGCCAGCAATCGAGCTTGTCTTTTGGACTCGAGATCCCTGTGCTTAACTTCCTCAATCCAAGAGATAGAGAAAGAGATGTAACATCTTGCTGAGATGGCGAGAAGCAGCGGTAAAGAAATGGCAGCAGCAGAAACCAGGAGACCTGGCAGGAGACAGTGCAGGGGGCTTCTGGACACCCAAAGTCAGAAAGCTGAGCACTTTTGAGCAGGAGGCCCTTGCTGGTGAAGTAGGTTGACTCCAGGCAATTGATGGAGTTAATTTTGCCAACTGTGGAGCTAGAGCTGAGCACTTTCAGGCCCAAGGCTTATTGACAGAATAGGGTGCCTCTAGACATTTATTAGCTCTGGTAGCATAGTGCTTAAAGCACTTGACTGCTAATCAGAAAGCTAGCAGTTCAAACCCACCAGCCACTCCTCAGAAGGAAGGTTGGGCAATCTACTTCCACAGTGATACTGCCTCGGAAACCCAAGGAGGGGTTGTTATGAGTCGGGTCCAACTCGATGGCACACAACAACAACAACAAAAGAGCTTTGTAACTCTTGATGAAGCAGAGAAGAGGCTAAGAGGCCAGGAAGAGGCATATGCCTGTGGCACAGCTGAGAAAAGGCTATCTTGATCCAAGAACTATAAATTGTTTCTGATCCTGAATTATAATCTGTTATTTCCCTAATAGACATCATAATCATGAGTATTTGTGAGTTCTGTATGGACACTGCAATGAATTATCAACCCAGAAGAGAAGTAGAGAATGCCATGGGAAGGATAGTTGGTATCAGAATTGGTAAAAACATTGGAGGGTGGCAGTAGCATGTCTGATCTCCACCTCATAGGAATAAACCATAGGAATAATCTTGATTATCCTTCCCTCTTGTGAAGTTAGGGAAGGTCAGATACCTCCCCATGCCATTTTTACAGTGGGTTAACTTTCCCTTCACAATGATTTTAAGTGTAAGCACACTCATGAAAGCATGCAAGCCATCCCTTCATTCCTTATCTGCCCTCATTTTAAATAGCCAATTTCTAAACTTCCCATCCCTATCAAACCATTACTCTAAGGAGATAAGCATATTCCTTGATCTGAAAAATCCTCTGTCCCAGTTGGAACACTGAGTATCTGTTTCCATAAGCAAAGTCCAATCCAGAGCAAGCCATCAAATTGTAGCAATTTACATTAGCTCATAGCTTCAAACATCTGTGTCTTTATTCATTCAATTTCTGGTCTTCTCATCCCCAGCCATCCAAGCTAGGCCAATGGGTATCAGCCAAAACTTAGGAGTCCACATAACTCCCTACACTTCAGACCAGCCAGCCCTTCCTTTCTCTCATATTAGCCTGCATGGGCTAGGTCAAAGGGTACCAATGGAACATATCCAAACTTAGTCCAGCTCTTCCTTGCTGTCCCTCCCCTACCATTACTCATTGGGTTTACCCCAGCTGATTACCACAAGCAAGCATATCAGGCTGCACACCATTTAACTTTAACTTCCAGTCCTAGAAAGGGATGGGTGTTGCCTTTTCCTGCCTCAATATAGCCAACAGCAAACCATTTGCTCCAAATTCAAAAAGCAAAACACTAATATTTTCTCTGCAGGTGCTACCTTCAAAGGCAAATTTCCTGTCCTCTCAGCAGTTTTGGGTGGGTCTGCATGTCTTTTCAAATGCAAATTTCCTTGGTAGGGCTCAGGTTTTCTACTTAATGCCCCAAGACTCTATTGACAAGGCTACTGGCTTAAAACAAAAAGCCTACTTTTCTTTCCCACTACTTCTCTGTCAGGAGTTCTGGTGGCCTAGTGCCTAAGGCATTTGACTGCTAACCAGAAGGCTGGTGGTTCAAACCTCCCAGCCACTCCTCAGAAGGAAGACTGGGCAATTTACTTCTGTAGTAACTCTGCCTTGGAAACCCAAGAAGGGGTTGTTATGAGTTGGATCCAACTTGACAACAGTGAATTTGGTTTTGGTTTATTCCTCTGTCAATTTTTCATATTGTGGTGGACAAACTGTGTGTTGGTGGGAGGCTGGAGGCTATACCACCAGTATTTCAAATACCAGCAGGATCACCCATGGTGGACAGGTTTCAGTGGAGCTTCCAGACTAAAGGAAGCTTGGGCAATCTACTTCTGTAGTGATACTACCTCATAAACTCAAGAAGGAGTCACTGTGAGTTGGATATGACTCAACAGCAGTGTACAACAACAATATCATCCACACTAAAACAGACTCAGAAGGAGGAAGGGGCTGTCTACTTCTCAAAGAATTGGGCTGTGAAAACCTTATATAAAGCATGAAACACTGATATGTTACCCGGAAACATTATGAATATCCCTGAAACACAGTCTGATATAGTGCTAAAGGATGAGCCCCTCAGGTTGGAAGGCTCTCAAAATATGACTGGGGAAGAGCTGCCTACTCAAAGTAAAGTTGCCTTAATGATATGGATAGAGTAAAGCTTCCAGGATCTCCATTTGCTGATGTGGCAAAACCAAAAATGGGAAGAAACAGCTGCAAATATCAATTGATAATCAGAACACAGAATGTATGATGTATGAATCTAGGAAAATTGGAAGTTATCAAAACTGAAATGGAACACATAAATGTTGATACCCTAGGCATTAGTGAGCTGAAATGGACCGGCTTTGGGTAGTGATAGAATAATATCCATACACCTATAAGGAAAGCCAGTTAATACTACTATTATTCAAATTTACACACCAACCACCAAAGCCAAAGATGAGGAAATTGAAGATTTTTACCAACTTCTGCAGTCTGAAATTGACCAAATGTGCAATCTATATGTGCTGATTATCACTGGTGACTGGAATGCAAATTTGGAAACAAAGAAGAATCACTGGTAGTTGGAAAATTTGGACTTGGAGATAGATATAATGCTGGGGATCACATGATAGAATTTTGCAAAACCAATGACTTATTCATTGCAAATATCTTTTTTCAACAACACAATCAGTGGCTATACACATGGATTTCACCAGACGGAGTGCACAGGAATCAGATTGACTACATCTGTGGCAAGAGGTGATGGAGAAGCTCAATATCTTCAGCCAAAATAAGGCAAAGCAGTGATTGTGGAACTGACCATCAACTCCTCATTTGCAAGTTCACATTGAGGTTGAAGACAATTAAAACAAGTCCACAAGAGCCAAAATATGACCTTGATTATATCCCTCCGAATTTAGAGACCATTTAAAAAATAGATTTGATGCATTGAACACCAATGACCAAAAACCAGAGGAATTGTGGGATGACATCAAGAACATCATCCATGAAAAAAGCAAAAGGTCATTAAAAAGACAGGAAAAGGAGAAAAGCTCAAAATGGACATCAAAGGAGACTCTGAAACTTGCCCTTGAATGGAGAGTAGCTAAAGCAAATGGAAGAAATGACAAGATCAAAAGCTAAACAGATGATTTCAAAGAGCAGCTCAAGAAGACAAACTCAATTATTATAATGAAATGTGCAAAGACATGGAGTTGGAAAGCCAGAAGGGAAGAACATGCTCGGCATTTCTCAAGCTGAAAGAACTGAGGAGGAAATTTAACCAATATTGAAAGTTGCAATATTGAAAGATTCTATGGGCAATATATTGAATGATGCAGGAAACATCAAAAGAAAATGGAAGGAATATACAGAGTCACTGTACCAAAAATAATTGGTTGATGCTCATCCATTTCAGGAGGTAGCATGTGAACAAGAACCAATGGTACTGAAGGAAGTTGAAGCTCTATTGAGGGAAGTGGTGAAAAACAAGGCTCCAGGAACTAATGGAATACCCATTGAGATGCTTCAACAAAATGGATGCCTCACTAGAGGCACTCAGTTATGCCAAGAGATTTGGAGGACAACTACCTGGCCAACTGACTGGAAAAGATCCATATGTGTACCCATTCCAAAGAAAGGTGATCCCACAGAATGTGAAAATTATCGAACAATATCATTAATATCACATGCAAGTAAAATATTATTGAAGATAATTAAAAAATGATTACAGCAGTATGTTGTTGTTGTTGTTATGTGCCGTCGAGTCAGCCCTGACTCATAGTGACCCCTCCTTGGGTTTCCGAGGCAGTATCACTACGGAAGTAGGATTGCCCAACCTTCCTTCCGAGGAGTGGCTGATGGGTTTGAACCGCCAGCCATCTGGTGAGCAGTCAAGTGCCTTAGCCACTATGCTACCAGAGTATATTAACAGAGTACTTCCAGAAATGCTGGCTGAATTCAGAAGAGGACATGGAAGGAGGGATATCATTGCTGACATCAATGGATTTTGGCTCAAAGCAAAGAATACCAGAAAGATGTTTACTTGTGTTTTATTGACTATGCAAAGGCAGTTGATTGTGTGGATCATAAAAAAATTATGGAAAACATTGAGAAGATGGGAATTTCAGAACACTTAATTGTGCTCATCAGGAACTTGAACATAGATCAGGAGGCTGTCATTCGGACAGAACAAGGGGACACTGTATGGTTTAAAATCAAGAAGGGAGTGTGTCAGGGTTGAATCATTTCACCGTACTTATTTGATCTGTATGCTGAACAAATAATCCGAGAAGCTGGACTATGTGAAGAACGTGGCATCAGGTTTGGAGGAAGACTCATTAACAACCTGAGTTATGCAGACGACACAACTTTGCTCGCTGAAAGTGAGGATGACTTGAAATACTCACCGATGAAGATTGAAGACTACAGTCTGCAATATGGATTATACCTCATTATAAAGAAAACAAAAATCCTCACAATGGGACCAATAAGCAGCATCATATAAAGGGAGAAAAGATTGAAGTTGTCAAAAACTTCATATTCCTTGGTTCTACAATCAACACCAATAGAAGCAGCAGTCAAGATATCAGACATCATACAGCACTGGGCAAATCTGCTGCACAGGACCCTTTCAAGTGCTGAGGAGCAAGGATGTTTCCTTGAAGACTAAGGTACACTTGACACAAGCCATGGTATTTTCAATCACCTCATATGCATGTGAGAGCTGGACAATGAATAAGGAAGACTGAAGAAGAATCGATGCTTTTGAGTTGTGGTGTTGGT
>NW_006921833.1:4201850-4203285 GCF_000298275.1 Orycteropus afer afer
GGAGACAACTCAATGGCACCTAACAACAACAAAACATCAAGCTCTCATGAAGGCAACTTTTAGAGAAATAGAGTCCTATCCAGGCTCCCACTACAATAGTTTCTGATTAATTTCTCACCTCGAGACTAAGAAATTATAACCTGTTACACTCAGGAGTCTGCTAAAATGCTCTTCTCAGATTCCTTGGGATTTTATTGAGTGACAAATTCCTCTGTGATGCCAGGAATTCAGGGCACTGTGATGTCACAGCCCTTTCAGCAAAAACTAAAGAAATAGCAGATATATTTCTACCTGCAAAGAGTATACAATCTGGGTAAGAAATAAAATGTGCACACCAGTATGATGCCCTACCAGGCCCAAGTGAAGGTTCCAAGGCAATAGTTCATAAAATTTCAGGCTAAAAATAAAAGAGAAATCTGAGACAAAGCATGATATCTGGATCATGGTTGGGTGGACAGAGTGCTACACACCCACCTGTGGAAGAGACAATGGAGGTTTCACTTTTAAAGAAAAATGGACTGAATATGTCTATCTACCTGAGAACTCTGACTAATAGCTGGTGACCACACCAGACTGGCAAATACAAGTGATGGGGAAAGTACCAAAAAATTACTTTAAATATAAGCAGACGTTATTAGGAAAGTTTAAAACTGACGAAAATTTGCTAATCTGTTTAACTTTCAGGAGAATTTATATAAATGATATGTAAACTAAGATTGTTACTACTAGAACTTCTTTGCCTAAATTATTACTATCTTTAACTTACTGAACTTGCCACAATATTTTGGGTAATGTTTTAACATATTAAAGTTCATATGCCATAGTGATTAAGGGCATGGGCTTAGCACTGGCTTCAGCATCAGGCACATTTAAGGCCAAGTTTAAATGCCAGCTCCATAGCTCCAAGAAAATTCATTAACAACTTTTAGTCCCTTTTTCCTCATTTGTCCAAGAGAAATACTAAAATATTATTTCATAGATTATTGTGAGGATAAAATGTAATATGCTCATAAAGCACTAAGCATTGTATCTGGCCTACTGTAAGTACTTAATAAAGTTATTTACTATAACCCTTTTTGCTTTTAAATATGAGATTTCTAAAATTTTTCAGCATTTAAACTCTTTTTTTCCTCCAAATATAGAGCCTAGATTTTATTCTACTATATAGTTTCTAATTTTGTTATAATTCAACTGTAAAAAAAATGTTTAACAGATTTTAAAATTAATTTGTTAGCTTTTACACTGTTTCTTTAGGCTATATAGCACCATTTCTTCAGTTTCTCCTTAAAAGAACTCAGAAACTATTCTAGGAATTCAGTAACCATAGTAGTAAACAATTAAGCTCAACTATAATGCACAATTCCTAAGGTTTTCCCTGGTCAATTCTTTGAGAAGTGGACGGCCTCTTCCTTCTTCCTAGTCTGTCTCAGTCTAT
>NW_006921833.1:4203965-4209362 GCF_000298275.1 Orycteropus afer afer
GGATCGGGCAGTGTTTTGTTCTGCTGTGCATGGAGTCGCTATGAGTCGGAAACGACGGCACTTAACAACAAAAACAACCTAATGCACAAAATATTACAGAACAAACTAGGGGACTAGGACAATAGCAAAATGCACCCTTTCTCTTGAAACAATATTTTAAAACTCAATTTAGTCTTATCTATCAATTACTATAGAAATGCACGAAAAATTCATCAACTACTTAGGACAATATTTGATAAGTATACATTTATAACAACTATACACAGAAACAAAGGAGCCTTAGTGGTGCAGTGGTTAAAGCACTTGGCAACTTACTGAACTGTTGGCAGTTCAAACCCACCAGCTGCTCCACGGGAAAAAGATGTGGCAATCTGCTTCTGTAGAGATTTACAGCCTTGAAACTTTATGGTGAAGTTCTAGTCTGTCCTACAGAGTTGCTGTGAGTTGGAACTGACTTAATGGCAACAGGTTTCAGGAAGACAGATACACATTACACACTCCTGTATAAATATGTGCTATATGCTATGTCATGTGCTCTGGTAGCATAGTGCCTAAGGCACTTGACTGCTAACCAGATGGCTGGCGGTTCAAATCCACCAGCCACTTCTCGGAAGGAAGGTTGAGCAATCATACTTCTGTAGTGATACCGCCTCAGAAACCCAAAGAGGGGTCACTATGAGTTGGGGCTGACTCGACGGCATATAACAACAACAACATGTCATGTGCTATATGCTATGTCATGTACTAGGGAGCTCTGGTAGCATAGTGTCTAAGGCACTTGACTGCTAACCAGAAGGCTGGTGGTTCAAACCCACTAGCCACTCCTCGGAAGGAACATGCACAATCTACTTCTGTAGTGATACTGCCTCAGAAACCCAAGGAGGGGTCGCTATAAGTTGGGTCCAACTTGACGGCACATAACAACATGTCATGTACTAGGCCCAAGAGATGTGGGAATAAATTTAAAAAAATCTATATGACCACTTATTTAGAGTCTGTGAGTGATGTAAACAGTTAAGACCTCAGCAACTAACCATAAGGTTTGAGTCCACCAGAGGCACCTTGAAAGAAAAGCCTGGTGATCCACTTCCAAAAGATCACAGCCATTGTAAACCCTATGGAGCACAGTTCTACTCTGAAACACATGGAGTCACAATGACTTGGAATCAACTCAACAGTAACTGATTTTGTTTTATTGGCTCTATATACATAGATATATATATTCCACTATAAATATTTACTGTATGCTATACAGGAGCTCTGGTAGCATAGTACCTAAGGCATTTGACTGCTAACCCAAAGCTGGCAGTTCAAACACACCAGCCACTCCTTGGAAGGAAGGTTGGGCAATCTACTTCCGTAGTGATACCACCTCAGAAACCCAAGGAGGGGTTGCTATGAGTCAGGTTGGGTATGTTATGTAATGTACAAGCAGCCCTGGTAGTACAGTGGTTAAAGAGCTTGGCTACTCACCTAAAGATCTATGGTTTGAAGCCACCAGCTACTCTGCAGGCACAAGGTGTGGCAGTCTGCTTCCATAAAGACTGCAGCCTTGGAAACCCCATGGGGCAGCTGTACTCTGTCTTATAGGGTCACTAGGAGTCAGAATCAACTTAACAGCAATAAGTTTGGTTTGGTATGTAATGTACTAGATACGAGACATGTGGAGATTTAAAAATTAAAAAAAAAAATAAAGACCACTGTATTTACCAAGAGAAATTAAGACACAAAGACTTGTACATGAATTTTTATAGAAGCTTTATTTGTAATAGCCTCAAACTGGAAGCAACCCAAATGTCCATCTATAAGTGTATGCATAAACAAATTGTGGTATATCCATTCAATGGAATACTTCACAGTAATAAAAAGAAATGCAATATTGATACAATTAAATGGCTGGAGCTCAAAATAACATGCTGGGTGAAAGAAGCTTGTCTAAAAAGAGTGCATACTAGGTTGGAAGATGGTATCGTACCTGTAGCCAACATATTTGTTCCTTCTAGCATCTTAATGCCTGAAAAACTAGGTGGAGCAGTTTGAAGCAGGGATTCTGGGATGTCAATGGCTCATTAAGTTGGAGAAGGCCAGATTTAGCAGAGAAGGAATTAAAAAAAAAAAAAGGAGAGGCAGGGTAAACAGCCAGGAATAATAAAAATAAATGAACATGCCCTGCAGCACATGAGCCAGTGGGATGCAGTAATGGAGAACTCTCTAAGCAGTGAAGTGGAAACACCTGGAAGCCAAGAGCAGCTCCAAGGACTTGGACTGCCCATGGCAGCGGCTTCTGTTGGTAACCTTGGGAACTGAGCTAAGTGGGTGGGCAGCATTTCTGAGAAATAGAGCAGAGATCTCCCTGGCTCAGGTTGCCTCTGAGTTGGCAGTAAAAAGGAAACATGCCACAGATAGGCAGGCCCTGAGACAAGCTCACAGTCCAAGGCTGTGGTCCAGCTCTTCCAGGGCAGCTTTTTAGCACAGA
Organism: Orycteropus afer afer; assembly: GCF_000298275.1. Classification (NCBI taxonomy): domain Eukaryota; kingdom Metazoa; phylum Chordata; class Mammalia; order Tubulidentata; family Orycteropodidae; genus Orycteropus; species Orycteropus afer. The sequence goes on from NW_006921833.1 coordinate 4,206,442, forward strand.
AGGGTCCTGGCTCTGGCCCAGGCAGAAAATAGCAGCCCCTAACCACTGTGGTATTTGTTGACTTTGAACTGCGGGCCTGTGAGTGACAATATAATGTCATCATTAGCAGCCAACCCAAGCAGACTCAAAACAAAACCACAAAACTAGCAATAACCATGGAAATGCAGAAAGTGGGAATGCACTGCTTGCACCTTGGAGCTTTTTTTTTTTCCTTCCTCCATTTTCCCCTTCTCCCCTGCCTCACCCAATAGAAGAACCACATTAAGCCACCACAACACCTGCTCATCCCAACTCTAAATCCCCTTCACAATGAACAGAGATGTGCATCCACATTCCCTACAGTGATTCCATCAACACAAATAAAACTGCAGAGCAACCCAGCACACCTGAATTAATAAGCAAATAAATAAAATACACCAGCTCCACCTTTGCAAAAATATTTAAACATAAAATCAAGGCAAAACAAATCAATACATAACTAACAGTTAAAACAACAACTTTAAAATGTCTAGGAAACAACGTGCAACCTCAAATCAAACAAAAACAAAACAAAACAAACAAACAAAAAAACCCACAATAAGACAATAGCAATAAAATCCCAAACAAAAATCTCATTAAACATGGAGGAAGAGGAGGCAATAGAATTATCCAAGAAGGAATTTAGAAGATATGTTTATAGAACTCTACAAGAGCTTAAGGAAACCTCCAACAGAACCATGGAGAACATAGGCAGTACCCTGGAAGAACTCAGGAAAACCATCCAAGAACAAAATAACAAGATTAATACACAATCAGAACTCATACAAAAACAGCAGTTAGAAATCCAGGAGATGAATACCAAAATTACAGAATTACACAACACAGTAGAAGCACAAAAGAATAGGTTAGAACTGACTGAAGAACACATTTCCAACTAGAAGACAAATCCCTTGATACCAGCCTATATAAAGAAAAATTAGAACAAAGATTCAAGGGAAATGAAGAGAACTTAAGAGTTATATGGGACAACATAAAAAGAAACTACACCTCATTGGAATACCAGAACAAGAAGAGGCAATAAATAAATAAATAAAATAAAAAGAAAAAAACCTTAGAAAATTGTGGAAGACTTGCTAACAGAAAATATCCCCAGTATCATGAAGGAAGAAAAGATATTTGTCCAAGAAGCTCAACAAACCCAATACAAGTTAGATCCCAAGACAAAGTCACCAACACATATCATAATCAAACTCTCCAAAACCAAAACAAAGAAAGAATCTTGCAAGAAACCTGGGAAAAAAGAAATGTCACCTACCATGGACAAGCAGTCTGAGTTCTGATTACTCAGCAGAAACAATGCAGGCAAGAAGACAATGGGACAGCATATATAAAACACTTCAGGAAAAGAACTTCCAACCAAAAATTCTATATCCAGCCAAACTGTCCATCAAATATGAGGGTGAAATCAAGACATTTTCAGACAAACAGAAATTAAGGGATTTTGTGAAAACCAGATCAACCCTACATGAAATACTTAAGGAAGTCCTTCCAATAGATAACCCACAACAGAGAACAACAAATTGAAATCAGAACATGCGACATCAACACTAAAGAAATGCTCAAAATAAGCCCGTAAAACACTGTACACACAAAAACAAGGGAATCAATCTGCACATGACACCAGCAACTAAGCAAATAGAGGGAATACAAGTTCTAGGTACAAAACTGCCAAATGGGGAGGAAAACAGGACAGTGTCCTTATAGAACAGACTGTTCCAAAAATATAGAGACAAGAATCACTCCAAAGTAACCACAGAGAAAATTAACTATTCCCCTAAGCTAACCCAGAAAGAAGGAAAACACATGGGCTTAGTAAGCACAAAACCAACAATAAAGAAGAAAAGAAAAGAAACACTTGACAACAAGATGAATTCAGCACAGAAACTTATCTGGACGAAGGAAATCTCAAACAACACAACAGCATGACACAAGACAACACAATAGAATGACAGCAATCAACCCATATCTATCACTAATTACACTGAATGTGAATGAACTAAATGTACTAGTCAAGAGAAAGACAGTGGCAGACTGGATAAGAAAAGAAAAACAATCAATATGCTGACTACAAGAGACCCACCTTAGACACAAAGATAAAAACAAATTAAAAGTTAAGGGGTGGAAAAAAATATACCAAGCCAACAGCAACCAAAAAAGAGCAGGAGTGGCAATATTAATGTCTGATGAAATAGACTTTACGGTGAAAAACAGCACAAGGGACAAAGAAGGACACTCTATGATGCTGAAAGGGTCAATTGACAAAGAAGGCATTACTATAATAAAATCTATGCACCCAATGAAAGTGCTCCAAAATACGTGAAGCAAATGTTAATTGAATTAAAAGGGAAAATAGGCAACTCTACAATAGTAGCAGGAGATTTTAACACACCACTTTCAAGGAGGGACAGATCAACTAGAAAAAAACTCAGCAAGGATTCAGAAGAACTCAACAAAACAATGAACCAACTCGACCTCATAGACATATACAGAGCATTCCACCCAACAAAAGCACAATTCACATTCTTCTCCAGTGCACATGGATCATTCTCCAGTATAGATCATATGTTAGGACATAAAACAAGCCTCAATAAATTAAAAAAAAAAAAACATTGAAATACTTGTAGCATCTTCTCAGACCACAATGTTATAAAATTAGAAATTAATAATAGCAAGATTAAGGAAAAAGCATCAAATGTGGAAGTTTGGCGATGCCCAGACCTCTACGACTGCTGCTTGACAAAGCTCCAGCTGTTAAGAGTCTTGGGTGGAAACCAATTCCACCTTTACTTCCGATTGTATTCTGGTCCATTATCTTAATTGTTACAATAATCTTTATGGTGATCATGCTCCTTCTGGTTCATCCCAGAGGGTCCAAAACTGAT
>NW_006921833.1:4210582-4211588 GCF_000298275.1 Orycteropus afer afer
CAACTCCAACAATTAGAAAAAGAGCAACAAAAGAAATCTACAGTATCCAAAAGTAAGGAAATAATAAAGATTAGAGCATAAATAAATGAAGCAAAAAAAAAAAAAATAGAGAAAATCAACAAAATGAGAATCTGGTTCTTCTAAAAGATTTCTCTATTGATTTTGTTAAAATCAACAAACCATTGGCAAATCTAACAAAAGAAAAGAAAGAGAAGATGCAAATAAAAGAATAATATACAAAAGAACAACAGAACCAACTGAAATTAAAAAAAAAAAAGATACTGATAGAATATTATGAAGAACTGTACTCCAACAGATTTAAGAACCTAGAAGAGATGGACAAGTTTCTAGAAACACAAGACCTACCTAAATGATCCCAGTTGGAGATAGAATGAATACTTGAACAGACCCATACCAAAGGAAGAAATTGAACAGGTCATAAAAATAACTTCCCACAAGAAAAAGTCCTGGCCCTGATGGCGTCACTGGAGAATTTTACCAAACATTCAGGGATGAGTTGACACTTATACTACTCAAACTATTCCAGAACATAGAAAAACACAGAATACTCCCAAACTCATTTTATAAAGCAAGCATAACACTGATACCAAAACCAGAGAAAGACACCACTACAAAGGAAAACTACAGACCAATATCCCTCATAAATATAGACGCAAACATTTTCAACAAAATCCTAGCCAACAGAATCCAACAACATATCAAAAATAATAATAATAATACATTCTGACCAAGTGAGATTCATAACTGGTATGCAAGGATGGTTCAACATTAGAAAAACAATCAATGTAATCCACCACATAAACAAAACAAAAGAACCATATGTTTATATCAATTGACGCAGAAAAGGCATTTGATAAAATCCAACACCCGTTCCTGTTCAGAACTCTCACCAAAATAGGGATAGAAGGGAAATTCCTCAACATATTTAAGGGCATATATGCAAAGCCAATGGCCAACATTATTATCAATGGAGAAAGACTTAAAG
>NW_006921833.1:4217038-4219849 GCF_000298275.1 Orycteropus afer afer
AGACTTATGGGTAGAAAAGCCACACTAAGTAATTTACTACACCACAGTGCCTTAGGCACTATGCTACCAGAGCTCCCTCATTAGCCATTAGAGAGATGCAAATCAAAACAACTATGAGATATTATCCCACCCCAGCAATAATAGCAAAGTTCAAAAGGACAGAAAATAGCAAATGCTGGTGATGATACGGAGAGAATAGAACTCTCATATATTGCTGGTGGGACTGTAAAATGGTACAACCCTTGTGGAAAATGGTATGTTGTTTCCTTAAAAAACTGAAAATAGAAATGCCACTTGAATGACTAATTTCATTACTAGGAATATATCCTAAAGAGGTGAGAGACAGGACACAAACAGACATATACACACCCACGCTCATCGCAGCACAATTCACTATAGCAAAGAGATGGAAACAACCTGAATACCCATCAGCAGATGAATGGATAACCAAACTATGGCACATCTACACAACAGAATACTATGCTACATTAAAGAACAATGACGAATACATGAATCATCTCACAACATGGATGAATCTGGAAGACATTATGCTGAGTGAAATACATCAATCACAGAAGGACAAATATTGTATGAGCCCATTACTGGAAAAGTCAAAGAAGGGTTTGCTTAGGGAAGGGAACTCACTTTGTAGGTTACCAGGGATGGGAGGGAAGGGGAGAGGATAATTTTGGACTAGTTGGGGACCACATGCTGAGTTGGGTAAGGAGAGGGATGGTGTAGAAAGAGTCTGTGACCAGCTTGATAACACTGGGGAAAGGGAGGACATCAAATTGTGCACATAGGATATAGACAACAGAGGCTAATACCAGTATACCTATAATATTACCTTACTATTAACACCAAATACCAGGCTACAGTTAAATGCATAGACAACTGAGAAGATCAGATGGGAGTCAGTGGACAGGAATATACCCTAGACCAATGATAGACTCAGCTGAAGCTAATCTTGCACAGATACTAGTGATACAAAATACCCTCAGTCATTACAGAAGCAACAGAAGACAGACATAGAGCAATCCCTCATAGACAGCCAGACACTGTAGGAGAGAGAGCCACTGGATCTGCCAACTCAGGACCATAGTACCGGGGGATACTGACTCAATTGGCACAAACAAAATACATAACAATCTTGTTCCACAACCTACCTTGGTGAGTAGCGACTGGGGTCTTAAAACTTTCAAGCAGCCATCTAAGATACAGCTAATGGTCTCCTATCATCAGAAGCAAAGAAGAGTGAAGAAAAACAAGGGCATTTGGAAACAATCAGCCCTAGGACATGATGGACCTTGAGACCAGAAGAACTAGATGGTGCCCAGCTACCAATGCCAACCACTTGGGAAGGGATCAAAACTGGAGATCCTGGATAGAGTGGGAGGAAAAGCATGGAACAAAATCCAAAATCACAGTAATAACCAGAATTACTGGTTGGATGAAGTCTGGTGGGACTCCCAAGACTATGGGATACACTTCAGGCCTGGGATAAAACTTTCAGCCCAACAATAAATAAGACTTACATGCAGAACACTCAACCCAGGGTGATGCACCCACCTACTCTGTGGAGATACATCCCTTGGAGCAATCAACCATGGGGCACCAGAGGGGCAACAGTCACACGGAGGAAAAGCTGGACAGACAGGAGTGTACAACTAAGAAGGGCACAGGGAGGGGGCTGGTTACTGGGAAGGGAGAGGAGGAGAGTGGATTAGGGTTGGGGATGGTAATTGGGGAGTGAGACCAAATGTACATGAAATGTTGAATGAAAAACAAATTCTGCTCTGTAAATTTCCACCTAAAGCATAATGAAAAAAAATAATAAATAAAAATTTAAAACTATCCTCGAGACTGGTGGAACCCTTGAGACTATGGCCCTGGGTTACCTTCAGGCCTAGAAATGGACTCACTTCCATGGATTGGCTCTCAGCCCAACAGCAGAAAGACCTACATGCAGAACATCTACCCCAGGGCTATGCACCCCTTAGATCAACCAGCCATGAGACATCAGAGGGGCGGCACTCACATAGAAGGAAAGCTGGACAGGCTGGAATGCATAAATTAGAAGGGCACAGGAAGGGGCTAGTCACAGGGAGGAGAGGGGAGGAGAGTTTTTTATGGTTGGGGATGGTAATTGGGATATTGAAATCAAATGTGTATGAGCTGTGGAATGTAAAACAAATCTGCTTTGTAAATTTGCACCCAAAGCACAATAAATAAATAGGGAAAGAAAAATAAAAAAGATTACACACTATGTGAGTTATTACATAAAATTCTAGAAATTGCAAGCTATTTTGTGAGAAAAGCAGATCAGTGATTACCTAGAAATGGTGGGATAAAGTGAGAGGGATGTATTACAAAGAAGCACGATGAAACTCTTGGGGGTTACAAATATGTTTGCACCAGTCCCTGGAAAAGGATGTCATGCTTGGAAAAGTAGAGAGTCAGCAGAAAAGAGGAAGACCCTCAATGAAGTGGATTTACACAGCGGCTGCGACAACGGGCTCAAGCACAGCAACAATTCTGAAGATGGCACAGGACTGGGCAGTGTTTTGTTCCATTGTACATAGAGTTGCTATGAGTAGAACAGACTCAGTGGTGCCTAACAACAATAGATACATTTATTATTTTAATTATACTGATGGTTTCATAAGGGTTTGTGTGTGTGTGTGTGTGTGTATTTGTTGTTGTTGTTATTATATGCCGTCGAGTCAGACCCGACTCATAGCGACCCCTCCTTGGGTTTCCAAGGCAGTATCACTACGGAAGTAGATTGCCCCATCTTCCTTCCGAGGAGTG
>NW_006921833.1:4220974-4240377 GCF_000298275.1 Orycteropus afer afer
TGTGTGTGTGTGTGTGTGAGTGTGTTTGTGTGTGTGTGTGTGTTCTATGGCTTTTCAGCAGACACTTCAACACTTCATATGTTCAGGGATTTTTTTTTTTTGACACATTGTATCTTCCTGAAAGGAGAAATAACTAGAATTTACAGAAGTGCTATCCATTATCAAGAGGAACTTAGGGGAGATAAGCTCTGTGAGTTTCTGGTGGGTAAAAGTTATAGACAACAAACAGAGCAAGAATGAAAATGCAATTTCCAGGATAAGGGGTAGGTCACAAAGGTAACTAGTAACTCAAGTGCACAAGGGCAAACTCTTTGACTTTTGCATGTCACATGAAACCTACAAGTGCAGCACAAATGGGGACGTAATCCTCACTCCCCTCCCTACAATCCCTATAGTGGCCAAATGGATCAGTGAAGTAATAACCTAGAGAAATGACAGCCCTAGGTATGGAAAACATCTGTGGTAATTCCCCCACAGCCTCACCCTAAGAGATTGGTCCATGACTTACAGAAATTGGCTGGGTTTTCAGTCAAGCACAAAGCTGGGAAGGAGGCTCACAGGCTTAGGATCTTTGCCTCCACACTGCCCATTCCAGAACAGTTCATCCACCAAGAAAAACCCCATCTCTGCTTATCTGATGCTCGTGGACAGCAAAGAGACATGCATTAGAAATATGAGTTATTTAAAATTGAACTGAGCTTTGCTCAGATATTTCAAAAGCAGAACATTAGCCTAATCTTTAAATATGTTTTTACTGGATCCTATTGGCTGCTAACCAAAAGGTTGGTGGTTCAAACCCACCAGCTGCTTTGCAGAAGAAAGGTGTGGCAGTCAGCTTCCATAAAGATTACAGTCTTGGAAACCCTATGGGGCAGTTCTACTCTGTCCTATAAGGTCAAGTCAGACTCGATTTGATGGAAGTGAGTTTCAGTTTATATATATATTCTCTAGTTCTCTCCAATATTAAATAGATCACACTGCAATTTGCTTTCTAAATCCCTTTAAAATATTAAACAATACAATGGCAGTTTCTCTCTATCACTAACTACCTCCTAGGAGAGCAACATCCTGTCCTCCCCACACTCCACCAACCAGTGAAGATAATCAGCTAGACTGGGAGAAGTTCCTTCTTTTTGCTTCTACTGGGGGCAGGGGAGGAGGTGTTTGAGGACACAGACATGGGGAAAAGGAATCACCATGAAAGCAGTGACAAGAAAGAGAAATAAGTGTTTTAGAGCCAGGTGTCTAGTTAGAAAAGATGAATTGCCTGTGAATTCTACCCTCCCCATCCTGCCCCCCCCCAAGATATTCAAAGAGGAATACACAGAACTGTTTCATTACGTGTTCCATGGGCTCCTGTGACCTAATGGTTTCTATAGGAATATTCTGTGTTGCAAATAATCAATCTACAGAAAACTTTAATAATACCACCTCTCAATTGGGAACACTGTAAGGACAAAAATTTTAAAACAATTTCTTCCACTGACATCAAGGAAGTTCTATGAATATGTTTAGGGGTGTGGTGATTGCATTATGGTTCTGTATAAGACAGGAAGTCCTTGTCTTTTGGAGATGCATGCTGAAGCAACTCCAGAAGAAATGATGTAACATCTACAACATAATGAAAGTGGGAGGGATTTGCTGCAAGATAATGGAAGTGAGAGGAAGTGTGACTGGAAGGTTACATGGCTGGGTGACGGATACATGGGGCTCAGTGTACTATTCTGTATACTCTTGTATATATTTGAAATTTCCCAAATTAAAAATAGTTTTATCATCACTTTCTTTTTTTAATCCTGGTCAAAATCATAGTCGGATCTACCTACAAAAATTTTATTTCATATCTTTGTGAGATGATAGAAACAGTCCATAATAAACTGGTAGAAAGTAGAGATAGGCACATTTCTTAATTGCTACCAATAAATCTTTAACTATCTTTTGAGATAATGTGTGCCCTGGATTCAGAATAGACATAAGCCTTACAAACAACAACAACAATCCTAATGTTTAGGGACAGCTGCTCTAGAGGTTATACTGGCACAGCACTTTGTATCCATCAACCACAAAGTGCTCTGTAATTAATTCTACAAGTACTAACCCCTCCAAAGTAATAGTTGTTTAGCACCTACATTTGACAGTTAGGTAAACAGGGCACTGGTAAACAAATTGACCAAGGGCAAATGAAGAGGATACAGAATGCTAAGCTGCCCTGCTACATTCTTTACTAGCTATAACAGCTGGGGAACATAGTTAAGCTATTCCAAACCAAACCAAAAAACCAAACCCATTCCCATTGAGTCTATTCTGACTCATAGCAACCCCACAGGACAGAGTAGAACTTCCCTATAGGGTTTCCAAGGCCATAATCTTTAAGGAAGCAGACACATTGCCATATCTTTTTCCCATGGAGTGGGCAAATGGTTGACTTTTAACTTAATAGCAGAGAACTTAACCACTGTGTCACCAAGTCTTCTATTAAGCTGTTCATTGTTGTTGTACTGAGCCGTCAAGTCACACCCGACTCATAGCGACCCCTCCTTGGGTTTCCAAGGCAGTATCACTATGGAAGTAGATTGCCCAACCTTCCTTCCAAGGAGTGGCTGGTGGGTTTGAACCACCAGCTTTCTGGTTAGCAGTCAAGTGCCTTAGGCACTATGCTACTAGAGCTCCTATTAAGCTATTCAGTCCTTCTTATTTTGCTATTTCTAGTGCAATTATCTCTCAATTACTCTACCAAAAATTAATCCCTGTTGCAGAATAGCTGGACATTCCAAGAGATGCACTCAGTGCCAAATACAGGGCCCCACTGCTCAATAGCCAGGTCACTCACCAAGAGCCAATTGGGTACTTGCAGTGGGGCCATCATCTGTGTTGTTTCCTCCTCCTCACCTCTCTTTCAGGGGTGCAGATAAACCACATTATACCACGAAAGTAGCAACCAACCTTGGAAAGCTTAAAAGAACTTATAGGAGTAACTCACTATAGTAACGTCAGTCAGTATGTCTGAAACCTCCATGTTACCAAACACCAGTTGTTTTTTTTTAACTACATTTTATTGAAATATAATTTATATAGAGTGAAATACACAAAACTAAAGTGACGTGGGTCAATGCACTTCAAACACCAGCTTTTAAGTGGTGGCTTTTCTCATCAATACCCTAGGTCAAGTCATAAGCTAATACCATTTTTAGAAATCAAAAAGGATCAAATATTGGCAACTTCATATAGTTCAATTTAATACATTTTAGTCTTACTCACATACCTCATAATTTGAAATACAAGCAGCCTGTGCTTTTCCTAACTTCTACGTATCATAGTACTTTCTACATATTATTGAAAATATTTTGATAATATTGGAAATATGAAAGTTATCAAGGATTTCATTTCACTTGGATCCACAATCAACACCCATGGAAACCGCAGTTAAGGAATCAAATCAAATGATGTATATTGCTTTGGGCAAATCTGCTACACGATCTCTCTAAAGTGTAAAAAGCTAAGATGTCACTTTGAAGACTAAGGTGCTCTTGACCCAAGCCACGGTCTTTTCAATCACCTTCCGTGGATGTGAAAGCTGGATAATGAATAAAGAAGACTAGAAAAGTATCGATACATTTGAATTATGGTGTTGGCAAAGAATATGAAATAAACCATGGACTGCCAGAAGAATGGACAAATCTGTCTTGGAAGAAGTTCAACCAGAATGCTCCTTAGAAGTGAGGATGGCAAGACTTGGTCTCATGTTCTTTGGACATGTTATCAGGGAGAACTAGTCCTTGGAGACATCATGCTTGATAAAACAGAAGGTCAGCAAAAAAAGAGGAATACCCTCAATGAGATGGACAGACATGGAGGCTGCAACCATGGGCTCAAACATAAGCAGTGATTGTGAGGATGGAGCAGGACCAGGTGGTATTTTATTCTGTTGTATATAAGGTCACTATGAGTTGGAACCAACTTGATGGCACCTAACGAGAACACACATACCATATTATTTGTGTGACACTTTGTTTGATACCTGTTGCCCATCTAGACTGAATATTTCACATCTGCAGGAAAACTGTCTGCCTAGTGTAGTCATCATCAGCACCCAGCCCAGTCAGAATTCAGTTAATATTTGGTGTTGATGAGCCAGGAAAGAGTTGGAATTTGAGCTAGGTTTAATATAGTCAAATTATATATGATATTAATAAAAATGAGACAATAAACCTAAAATTACAATTATTTCATATTTTGATTCCCAAGCTGATAGTTGTGTCACTATTGCACATTTCATGGATATCATGATTGTGAACTTCACAATTTGTAAACTTTCCATTCCTGGTTTTGAAAGGAAGAAGGACATACTGAATAGTTTATATCCTAAAATCAAAGGGTAGTGACAGAAAGGATAATAAATAAAAATTAACTCCATATGGCAGTGTGAGAAGTCCTTTATTGAACAAAATTCAGTGGGACACAAAACATGAAGAGGTTAATTCTTCCAGAAAGGAATTAGAAAAAGCTTTAGCTCCTTGAGCTGAGGCTTGAAGGATGAATAAGAGTCTTCCCAGAAAAGAAAGGTGAATATAGTTTACAGACAAAGAGAAGAGCACAAGCAAACGTGTACAGTTACAAAAGAACATGGCAGGTTTGGGGACTGCACGGGTTTCAGTGTGACTGGTTTGTCAGGTGCATTAAGGGGACAGGGAGGAAAGGCAGGAAAGGAGATTGGGAGGGTAGGATGAGAGCCGACTATGAAGGATTTTGCAGGTAATGCTATGGGTTTGCAATTAATCTTCTAGGCAGTAAGGAATTTTGCCTTAAATGATTATATTTTACATGCAAGGACCAAGGCTACTAAAAATAAAAAGCTGATCCAGTTATTTAGTGTACTATTATTCTTAGAACAAGACAAACTAAGTAGCTTCTGAAAAACAAAGATAAGGAAAAACAATAACTCACTTTATTTTATTTTACAGATCTTAATGTTAAGAACCAGCAGGACTTTCTAACTGTAGAGTGTATAGCTTAAGAGTAAAGACTCTAGAGACCTGAGTTTGAATACTGATGCAACTTACTGTGTGGCCTTGGATAAGTTACTTAACCTCTCTGTATGTCAGTTTTGTTAGCTATAAAATGGAATAAATAAAAGCAATACAATATAATAACTTTGTTGTAATAATTCAAAGAGTCAAGTCAGAGAAAGTTCTTGGAACAAAGTGAGAAATAGTAAGTGCTCAATAAATTTTGCAATTCATATTATTTTTCAGAACTGTATTAGCTCTTAAATCAAACCAATTACCACCAAGTCAATTCCAACTCAAAGTGACTCTATACGACTGAGTAGAACTGTCTCATATGGTTTCAAAGACCATAAATCTTTGTGAAAGCAGATTGCCTCATCTTTCGCCCACAGAGCAGCTGGTGGGTTCAAACCACCAACCTTACGGTTAGCAGCCAAATGCTTTAACCACTATGCTACCAGAGCTTCTTGTAGCCCTTAGGGAAAATTAAAGCAAAAATCACCAGTTTTGTTTAAGGAGAGATCCTCACATCTATCTTCTAGACTACAGGAAAAATCTTCTGAGAACTGGTATCAAATATATGTCTTATAAAATAAAATGTCACAAATGAAATTCTTCCTCAGGTCGTTGACAGGTATCAGTTCTGTAAAGTTCCAGGAGAACGTAGAGAAATAACCAATGCCACTGACATTCACTTCCTTTCAACCAGAAAAAGAGATGAACCCTTATTTTCATGTGCTTTACGATTCTGTTTTTAAAGATGATGGTTGCTTCATGTGACTGTACTATTTTTACCCTTTGAGGCTGTTATTTTATTTTTGTTCACAGTATGAAACCAATACTGAATCAGCAAGCAACTGTATTAGCACTTCCGTTTTATGTCAGAAACAGTTGATCTCTGATAACTCATAGCCTTTGAGACACAAAAGCAGGGAATACTTTTAGTCAAAAATTTCTGTTCCTTCTAAGTATAACAGTAATATTACAAAAATTCACTTTCACCAGTTGGTGAGGTTTTCTTGATGGCTAACTCATACATACTCTGGTGAATATAAAGATTAATATATGTCTGATTCTTATGTAAATATATAATTTGACCAGACAAAATGCTCCCACAAAGATATCAAGAAGCATCATGTTTAAGTGCTCGGCTGCTAACTGAAAGGCTGGCGGTTCAAACCCACCCAGCAGCTCTTCAGGACAAAGACCTAGCAATCTGCTCCCACAAAGATTACAGACTAGAAAACCGTATGGGGCAGTTCTACTCTGCCATATGGGGTGGCTATGACTAAAATCAACTCACCAACACCTAACACAACAATAGAATCAGACTGAGCTGGGTGCTGGCTCTGTGACCTTGGGCAGTGTACTCAATCTCTCTGTTCTTCAGTTTCCTCATCCGAAAAATGGGACTAATAAATGCATCTGACTTACAGCTCTTAAGAGGATTAAAGTTAATAATTACAAAGCATGTAAAACTACAGTTGGTACATAGTAAGCACCATAGAAGTATTTGTTAAACATTAACTAAAAAAGGGTCCTAGAACCTTTCTGTTCCTAATCCCACAAGCCAGTCTTGATGTTTACTCTGCAAAATGTGAATTCATGGATGACACCGAAATAATAATGACACTATTGTTTTCCACTGTCTCCATTGTTAAAAGAGAAATAGCTCCACTCTCTGTCTTTTGAATCAAACAGACAGAGGAAAGTGTAATCACTATTATTCTATGTGCCTGATGACTGACATACACACATATTGACATGCACACATACTCTGGCCTTGCAGGGTTGGTATTATCTCCATTTATAAATGAAGAAAATGAGACACAGAGTTTTAATGACTGTCCAAGGTCACAGCTGGCAAATGACAGATACAAGATTCAAAGTAGATCTGTCTGGTTTCAAAGATGACTGCACTTCCCCTCAGCAAGCTGCCTCCCTTCAGGATAAAGACCATCAAATGAACTAGCTTTAATGATTCCAAATTCACTTCTCTAACTCCGTCTTCCCACACGTGTCCCAGTTCTGTGTCTCTGACTACTAGCAAGGTATAGCCCCTTATCTCTTTCATTTACACCTCTTTAACATGTTTGAAAATAAATTCTCCATAATCCTTTGGGACTTGGACCCCATCACTCATTCAACAACCACCTATCATACCATTTATCACGGGCCAAATGCAGGGCTAATCGAAAATTTAATTAAATGAGATATATGGTACCTACTTCACTGAAGCTTATAGACCAGTTAGTGAAGGAGATAGATTGAAAACAATGATTAAACTACTACACCCATGCCTCACTTATCAACATGGTAAGTTTCTAAAGACCGTTATGTGAAAAAAAATCAGCATTATGCAAAACTTCAACTGACCAAATGCTCCTCAGGCTCAAGGAGTCTTTAAGAAGGTGGCCTCACAGGACAACTCCCTTCCTTGCAGCCCATTGCAGCTCACCTCTGCATTGTGAGGGGTCAGCTTTTGCCATTTCAAACCACAGGCAGAGCTGACTCACACAGAGTTCTTGCTCTCCACAGAAACACCTCTCCAGGGTGACCTCCCATTGGCCCCAGCGCCCCCAAGTGCACAAATGGGGGATTTCTAGATCTGCAGCCAAAGTGACCACCATGTGTCCTGTTTGTGCCCCTCTGCTGCCTTCTCACAGATTCATAGCCTGAAGCCACAGCTCCACTCAGACAGTGGGCAGCTACCAGTCTGTGGGTCCCTTTGGGTTTGGCAGGGTCACAAAGTCAGGTGTAGGTTAATGGCCCAAGGCATACCACCTTTTTTTAAATCTCTTTACTTTATTCACATTCAAGACTGAGGAGGAGAGGGATCAAGGACTTGGAGTTTAGGAAGGAGGCACTCTCTTACTCAAAACATATAGATCCTTACCTAGCTTTATGGTGATTTAAGTAGATTTTTATTATTGTTATAAATGCAAAATGTTGGATAATGAGATAGTCGATAAGTGAGGAGTAGGTGTAATTTTTAAAACAGTGGTAGACAGGTGGTATAAAGTAAAAGCACAAAACGATATTATAGAAGGAGACCTAATCTAATGTGGAAGATCAGAGAGGATCTACTGAGAAAGTAATACTGAAGTTGAAACCTGAAGGAGGGAGAAAAGTAAGTGAGCCAATCAAGAGAGGGAACATGTATATGTCAGACTGAGTAAATAGCTCATGTGCCTGCTCCAAGATGGGAAGAAGCCTGGTGCCTTTAAGAAACAGGAAGGCTGGCGAGGTTGAGTGTAAGCAGCAAGGAGAAAGAACTGCAAACCAATGTGGACAGATGGGCCAAATGCTGGACCACAAGGGGTACCATAGGCCCTGTTAGAAATTGCATGTATAGCAAAATACATATAGCAAACACTAGCCATTCCAACCATTTTTACATGTACAATTCAGTAACATGAATTATGTTCACCATGTTGTGAAACCATTACCGCTGTTTCCAAATTTTTTCATCATCCTTAACAGAAACTCAATGCATTAAGCAATATCTCCTCATTTCCCTCTACCCCCTGCCCCTGGTAACTACTAATAAGCTTTGGTCTCTGAGTGTCTGCCTATTATAAGTGTTTCATGTAAGTGGAATCATACAATATTTATTATTTTATGTCTGACTTATTTCACACAGCATAATGTTTTCATTATTCAGTACATCCAGAATGTTCCTTAGAAGTGAGAATGGACAGACTTTGACTCACATACTTTGGTCACGCTGTCAGAAAGGACTAGTCCCTGGAGAAGGATTTCATGCTTTGTAAAGTAGAAGGTCAGCAAAAAAGGGGAAGCCCTTCACGGAAATGGATTAATACATGGCTTCAAAGACAAAAACTCACTGCTGTCGAGTCAGATCCAATTCAGAACAACTCCTCCTTGGGTTTCCAAGGCTGTATCCCTGTGGAAGTAGATTGCCCAATCTTCCTTCCAAAGATAGGCTCAAGCATAACAAGAACTGTGCAGGTGGTGTAGGACCAGGCAGTGTTTTGCTCTATTGTACGTAGGGTCGCTATGAGTCTGAGACCACTCGAAAGCACTTAATAACAACAACAACAACGTTTTCAAGGTACATCCATGCTGTAGCAAGTATCAGAACTCTATTTGTCTTTATGGTTGAATAATATGCCATTGCATGTACTGTTGGAGACTTTTGACATTTAAAGTGGGCATAATAGGAAGCTGCTGACGGGTTTTAAGCAGAGGAGGAACCTGATCAGATCTATGTTTCTAAAAGATCACATTGGCCACTGAGTGAAACAGTCTAGAGAGAGGCCAGAGTGAAACGAGGAGTCCATTACGAAGATGTAGCAAAGATTATTAGATCTATTTCTCACAATTGACAGAACCCTGACTCTACTGAGCACACTGATATGCAGAATAAAAGACTCTCTTTCTCATTTCTTTTTATAGCTAGGCACAGTCACAAAGCTAAGTTTTGGCCAATGATTTTATGTGGGACATTTGGGAAGGCTTTTAAATGGAGTTGACTAAAGTGGAAGAAGTCACGTGTGGCACCAAGGCTGCCAGATTCCGAGATATCATGGTTTAAGGTGAAGAGATTTCTACTCACCAAACTGAAGCATCTCTCAAACAGTTATATTAATTTTCCATTGTCAATTAAATCAAATCTTAAAGAAGTATGGGTAAACCAAAAAGTCTAACTCCCATTGAGCCAATTCTGACTCATAGCAACCCTATATGACACAGCAGAACTGCCTCATAGTGTTTCTAAGGCTGTAAATCTTTACAAAAGCAGACTGCCTTATCTTTCTCCCATGAAGTGGCTGGTGGGTCTGGAATGCTGACCTTTTAGTTACCAGCCCAATGCTTTAACTACAGCGCCACCAGAGCTCCAAATATGGGGTAGAAGGTAACATATTTTATTTACTGAAATCAGCATGAGCAGTCAAAAGGAAAGAATAGATTTTTATATACTGAGGGTAAAAACAAGAACAATTACTAACTTTTGTTCAAGGCTCACTATATGCCAGGTTTTGCTTTCAATTCGATTAGTGCATGATTTATATGCCTTATCTTGATTGATCTCCCACAACCACCATATGAGCTAGTACTATTATCTTCCTCATTTTACACATAAGTAAGCTGAAGAACAGAGTAGTTACATTGACTTGCCCAATGTCACAAAAACTAGTGAGTGGCATTGTCCAGGTCTTGAACATTGGCTTTCAGGCAACAAGATAGCTTGTTTTAGTCAGGAAATCTGCTTTACTTAACTTTAAAGATGAAGATTTCCAGTCATTGTATTAATTAATTAATGCAAAAAATAATTATACAAAGCCACAGGCAGGAAACTAATTTTTACTTCATTTGAGAACTGGGGGAATGGAAAATAATTTTTATTTCATTTGAGAATGGAGGGAGCTGTCCAGACAAAAGAGGGTTGACTTTTTGTTTGTTTTAACTCAGTGTGTCATGGTAACTTAGAATAAAAGGAACCTGGGTTTTAGTCAACTTGTGGTAGCACTGTTCTTCCCAGAAGTCAAATATGCTTGTGATAACTGGATATGGCACAGACAGTCAGTCAGCCTCTGTTCCTGAAGAAAGGAAGATGTGACCCCAACACGTGACCCAGACACTGAGGAGGTCAGGTGGAGGAGACCATTCCATTTTCCATCAAGGTTCACCAGTGTAAAAGTAAGTCTGTGTCAAAGGCTCTGGAAAAAAAGAACCAATATTTCCACTGGAGACACAAATAGCAGACCTCAAGGTTTCAAATGAAGGCCTTTCAAAAGAGAAAAATAACTGAGAAATTAAGATGGGTGGAAAGGCTGAACTATTAGGTATGTCTATGAAGTGGGGAGTGTACCCAACACCATGAAGAGGGTTGGCAGACAATGGTCCTATAAGTGTATTTGTATGATCTGTAAGAATTCCTAGGTGTATATAGTAGAGCTGACAAGGGACAAGGTTGTAATCATTTCTTGGTCACAGCCAGCTACCCAGAGTGACTGAGTAATTGAACCAGTGGGCTCAGGACCATAGTCGCAGGGGACAACAAGCTCAATTGGCATAACATGCTACACAAAACATTGTTCCATCTCCTACTTTGGCGAGTAGCAACTGGGATCTTAAAAGCTTGCAAGCAGCCATCTAGATGCAACAATGGGTCTCTCATTGTCCAGAGCAAAGAAGAATGAAGAAAACCAAAGATTCATGGAAACAATTAGTCCTAGTGACTGGTACACCATGTGATCCTCAGCCTATACGACTATGAGACCAGAAGAACTAGATGGTGCCCGGCTACCAATGTCAACCACTCGGAGGGGGATCTATGTAGGAGATCCTGGATAGAGATGGAGAACAATGTGGAACAAAACTCATTATCATTTTGGGGAAAAGGGGGGGAGGGGCAAGTTTTCTGGTATGATAGAGCCTTGTGGAACTACTGAGACTGTGGCCCCTAACTGCCGCTCAGGTCTGGAATTGAACTCATACCTGTGGCTTCCAGCCAAACAAAAGATAGGCATATGAGTTGAACTTTACCTGAAGTAGATACACTCCTTGGACAGAACAATCATGGGAGAATAGAAGGGCTGTTTATGCACAGGGAGACAGCTCAGGGGCCAGGAGTGCATGGAGGGATGGACACAGGGAAGAGGTAGCTATCGGGAGGAAGTGGGAGGGGAGCTGTTGCATTGGGGTAAATTGTAGGCAATGTCACAAGACAAAGTGTATGTGAACTGTTGTATGGAAAGTGAATTTGCTGTGTACATTTTCACCCAAATCACAATTAAAAAAAAAAGAAAGAGAGAGAAGAATAACTGAGAACTTAGAACTGGTTTTATGAAGCTGCACCAAACTTCTGGAATAAGCAGTCACAATCATAAACCAGAGGGCCCACACTTTTGGGTTAATCCAGAGGACCTTTCAAGTACAGTTGTCATTGTTAGCTGCTGTTAAGTCAGCCCCCAACTCATGGCAACCCCATGTACAACAGAAAAATATGCTGCCTGCTCCCATACCATCCCCATGATCAGTTAAAGATCAGACCATTCATAGGGTTTTCCTTGACTGACTTTTGGAAGTAGATCAGCAGAACATTCTTCCCAGTCAGTCTTAATCTGGAAGCTCTGATGAAACTTATTCAGCATCCGTGGTAGGTAAGGTTATATGTCACCTTGGCTGGGCCTGGTTTTGAGTGGTTGGCTGGCAGCTGGATATACTAATTCCCCATGAAGAGACTGGTAATCAATTCCATGATGGAATCTACTGTGAGCAGCTGAGTAGCTGCCTTAGGGATGTCTGCTTTCAGCATATAAGGAGAAGTCCTGAGAAAGATCTCTGACCTTTTTGGCACATCTGGATCTGCATTTGGCCAGTCTTCATCTCAGTAGCCTGCCATGTTTCTGAAGATTTTGGGAATATTTCTGAACTTGAACTAGTGGCCTTCTGTGTTGCTTGATAATCTTGGGACTGTGCCTTTTTACTTGTCAACCTTAGGTTTGTCAGCCTCAGCAGCCAGCAGGTGACTGAGTTAAGAGAAGCCTCCACCTTCAGTGGGCTGGGAGCAGGACCCAGAGCTGAAGCTCAAGATCAAGGAGTCTTCCAGCCCCTAGAGCTAGTACTTTGAACTTGGACTTCCAGAATCCTAAACTGTAAGAAATAAACTCTTATTTGTTAAAGCCACCAGTTTGTAGTATTTTCTCTTAGAGCGGCACTAGAGAACCAAAACAGCATCACAGGAACATGCAACCCTTCACTGATAGATAATAGTGGCTACTCATGAGGTACACTGCCTGGGAATCAAACTGAATCTCCCACATGGAAGGCAAGAATTCTACCACTGAGCTACCACTGCCCTTTGAAGCACAGAGGTACCCATTTTCCAGATAGCACAGACACACACAGAGACTGAGTACCAAGGAAGATCTGTATTATTCAGTGAGCCATTATTAGAAATCCACATGTATCGAGTTCTATGCAGGCACTGGGAGGTGAAAGGGGATACAATGATAAGTATACATGACCTTTGACTTTTCTCAATTTGCTTTCCTAATTTTGCACTTGGTCAGTATGAGCAAAAGAGTTAACCTAATAATCCTGAGACTAGTACTATCCTTTGAAAGCTCCACTTACAAAGCTGGTGTGGTAGCTAAGTTTGTGTGTCAAGTTGGCTGGGCCTGGTTGAGTGGCTGGGCAGCTGGATGTAGTATTCCCCATGAGGAGACTGGCAATCAACTCCTTGGTGGGATCTACTGTGAGCAGCTGAGTAGCTGCCTTAGGGATGTTGTCTGCTTCCTGTATATAAGGATAATATATGGGGTTAGTCTCTCGCTTATGGCATGCTTGGACCCTGCATGTAGCCATGTCATTGTTCAGCAGCCTGCCATGCTCTGCCGACCTTGAGACTTTCAATGGACTTGAATTAATGACCTGCCGTATGGTGTGGTAACATTGGGACTGTGTCTTTTTACTTTTTACTTTTCACAACCTTGGGTTCATCAGCCTCAGCAGCCAGCAGTTGTCTGAGTGAAAGAAAGCCTCCAGCTTCAGTGTGCTGGGAGCGGGAGGCAGAGCTGAAGCCCAACACTGAAGGGCTTTCACCCAGTCCTTAGAGCCTGGTACTTTGAACTCAGACCTAAAGCCTCCAAACTGTAAGAGAATAAACTCCTGTTTCTTTGAGCCATCTCATTGTGGTATATTCCTGTCATACCAGCACTAGGTAACCGAAACAGCTGGTCTTGGCTGGAGTCTGGGAATTAGGATCTCAGGAGGGCCCCTACCATTCCCTAACTGATAAGAGTGGTTCCCTATGCCTAAACTGTTTATACAAACAATATAGTTTTCTCTGAACACCTGCTTTCCTTCTGGAAGTCTGGAATTTTGATAGGTCTTTAGCAGAAGGATAGGCATTGATGATGCAGTATTAAAGCATTTGGCTGCCAATGAAAAAGTCAGTGGTTCAAACCCACCAGCTGCTCTATGGGAGAAAGATGAGGTAGTCTGTTTCTATAAAAATTTACAGACTTGGAAACTCTATGGGGCAATTCTATCCTGTCTTATAGGACCACTGTGAGTTGGAATTGACTCAATGGCAGTGGGTAGGTAGAGGCTGCCTATGTAACAAGCCCACAATAAACCCTGGGCACTGGGTCTCTAATGACCTTCCTAGTCACAACTCATTGCTGGAGGAAGTAAGCACCTCCTATATGACTCTACTGGAAGAGGACTCTGGAAGCTTGAATCTGGTTTTTCCAGGACTTTGCCCCATGAGCTTTTTCTCTTTGCTGCTTTCACTTTGTATCTTTTCACTGTAATAAATCTTACCTATCAGTATTACTACATCATCATGGGTCTTGAGAGTCCTCCTTGCAAATCATCAAACCCCCTGACACAGTCAGTGAACTGGAATGAGCTTTGACATAAGAAAGTCCTGTTTTAAATCCTAACATTGCCACTTATGAATTGTGAATCACTGAGTTAATGAAATTCCCTAAGCCTTCATTTCTCTGAATGTAAAATAATACAATCTACCTCAGAAAATTAAATATATAGTAGACACTCCAAACCAAAAAACAAGCCCATTCTGTTGAGTTGATTCCAATTCATAGTGACCGTATAGGACAGAGTAGAACTGCTTCTTAGGGTTTCTAAGGCTGTAAACTATACGGAAATAGACTGTAACATCTTTCTCCCTTCCACGGAGTGTCTGGTAATTTGAAATGCCAACATTTTGGTTAACAGCCAAGTGCTTAACCATTTTGCCACACAAGGCTCCAGGTAAACATACAATACATATTAAATATTTCAATATCAAAGAGAAAAAATACTCTTTAGGAAAAGATATGAATGGCCCTCCCTATTAGTCATTCAGTGCCCAGCCTGCACAATACCTGGCATCCATTCCTCCCTTCCACTGGTGTACTGGAAACAGCGCATACCAACACATGTCAGCTGATTGTACATACCAGTTTGCAGCTCCATGTTCAATCATGCTGGTGGTTAGAAATCTGCCACAGTGGGAGAATTTATAACATGAAAATTGGCAAAGGCTAAAAATCAGAGCTTTGACCCCATGTCAGCCAGTTGCTAAACATTTACTAGCATACCACTACCCTCTTCATAAAATAATAATGTAAAGATGAAGTCCTTGCCAGACAGAAGTTTTCATAGTTTAACCAAAAATAGAAAACATATGTGCACATTAAGAAGAAATGGGCTACCTTAAAAGATAATCAATAAATATGATTAGCCATCAGGGAAATACAAATCAAAATCATAATGTGATACCACTTTATATGCACTAGGATGGCTATTACCAAAAACGCATAAAATTACAAATATTGGGGAGAATGTGCAAAAAGTAAAACCCTCATACACTGCTGGTGGTAATTTAAAATAGGCTGGCAGTTCCTCAAAAGGTTAAACAGTGTTACCATATTACCTAGCAATTTCATTCCTATACCTAAGAGAAATGAAAACATATGTCCACACAAAAACTTGTACACAAATGTTCATGACAGCATTATTCATAATATACAAAAATATAAACAACCCAAATGTCTGTCAAATGATGAGTAGGTAAATAAAATGTGGTATATCCATACAATGAAACATTAATTGACAACATAAAGGAATTAGGGACTGATACATGCAACATTGATGAACTTTATGGCTTGAAAACAAGCTAAATGAAAGAAGCAATACAAAAAAGCAACTAAAAGCAAGAATACAACACCAACAATAATAGTAACAGCTGACACTTACATAGCACTTAATATATCCCAGGTACTATTCACATATATACCCCCTCACAAAAACATATGATGTAAATTAAAAAAAAAAAAAAAAAACCTTATGAAGTACCATTATTCTTCTAAATGTAAAGATAAGGAAAATGAGGCACAGGAAGATTAACAAGGTCACAAAACTAATAACCAGTTGCCATCATGTCAATTCCAACTCATGGCAACCCCATGTTTGTAGAACTATGCTCCATAAGGCTTTTCAATGGCTGATTTTCCAGAAGTAGATTGCCAGGCCTTTCTTCCAAAGTGCTTCTGAGTGGGCTTGAACCCCAACTCTTTTGGTTAGTAGCTGAGTGTATTAACTGTGTACACAACGCAGGGGCTCCTATACAGCTATTATGTAATTAAATTAGGATTTGAACTCAGGTAGTCTAGCACTAGAGTCTGTACTCTTAGCCTCTTTAACTCAGAGAAATTCTGTTAAGTCACAGTTTTCACAAGTAAAATTTTCACAGGTAAAAAGAGCAAGTGAAATTCTTGTAATTAAGAAGGAACAGAAAACTGCTGATAAAACTGATTCTGGAACTTCCAGAAACATGCTATTTCATTCAGTGAATTTTGGTCCTGTTTCCTGCAGATATTTTTAGCATAACATCTGTTCTTCGAAAGTGATAGAGTATGATATATGAAAATAAAGAAATGCCTCCTTTTCTCTCTTTTTTTTTTCTTTACAATTCTGAATTACATCTTCAGGATCATGCTACTCATCTTTTCCCAGGAAGATTCAAATCTCTACCATTTATTTTGATACTGTACTATAATCAACCTTAGTCAGGACTCAGTTACTCTAAAAAATCAGCTTAATTTACTAATTTTAAAAGTATTAAATAAGTTATTAATGTAATACAGTAGATTTATGAGCTCTTTTCAACTATAACACATTGTTCTCTACTGTTGAGAATAGACAATGAACATAATAAATTCATTTTATATGCACCTATTATTGTTAGGTGCCATTGAGTTGGCTCCGACTCATAGAACAAACAAAATACTGCCTGGTCCTGGGCAATCCTCACAATCCTTGCTATGATTGAGCCCATCATTGCAGCCACTATGTCAATCCATGTAATTGAGGGTCTTCCCTTTCTTCCCTGACCCTTCACTTTACCAAGCATGATATTCTCCAGGGAATGGTCCCTTCTGACAACAAGACCAAAGTAGGTGAGACAAAGTCTGGCCATTCCAGCTTCCAAGGAGCATTCAAGCTGTACTTCTTCCCGGATAGATCTGTTAATTCTTCTGGCAGTCTGGAATTTTCAGTATTCTTTGTCAACACCACAATTGAAAGGCCTCAACTCTTCTTCAGTCTGCCTTATTCACTGTCTAGCTTTCACATGCACGTGAGGGAACTGAAAATACTATGGTTTGGGTTAGGCACACCTTAGTCTTCAAAGTAACATCTTTGCTCTTTAACATTTTAAAGAGGTCTTTTGCAGCATATTTGATGGTGCAATATATTGTCTGATTTCTTGACAGCTGCTTCCTGGGCGCTGATTGTAGATCCAAGTAAACTGAAACTGCTGACAACTTCAAGCTTTTGTCCATTTATCTTGATGTTGCTTATTGTTTTCTTTATGTTGAAGAACAAAGAAAGTTTCCTTCTATATAGAAACCTCTCCTTGACTTTTTACAATAAGTTGTTGTTGTTATGTGCGTTAAGTTGGACCCGACTCATAGTAACCCCTCCTTGGGTTTCCAAGGTGGTATCACTACGGAAGTAGATTGCCCAACCTTCCTTCCACGAAATGGCTGGTGGGTTTGAACCCCCACCCTTCTGGTTAGCAGTCAAGTGCCTTAGGCACTATACTACCAGAGTTTCTTTACAATAATAGATTAATATAATATTTGTCATTCTGTGATTGACTTATTTCACTCAGCATATTGTCTTCCAAGTTCATCCACATTACATGGTGTTTTGTACACTTTACATTATTCTTTAGTGTTGCATAGTATTCCACTGTGTGTTTGTACCATAGTTTGGTTATCCATTCTTCTGTTGATGGGCACCTAGGTTGTTTCCATTTTTTTTTTTTTTTGCTGTTGTAAATAGTGCTGCAATGAACATGGGTGTGCAGATATCTGTTCTTGTCCTGGCTCTCATTATTTTAGGATATATTCCTCATAATGGAATTGCTGGCTCAAATGCCTGGCAATACCATTGGTTCTTGATTATATGTTACTTCCTGAAACAGCTGAAGGTCGACCAATTCTTTTCAGTACAGCCACTCTGTGTATTCCCTTCATCTTCTTTTGATGCTTCCTGCATTGTTCAATATTTTGCCCATTAAAAAAAAAAAAAACTCACTGTCGTTGAGTAGATTTGATTAATAGCGACCGCTCCTTGGGCTTCCAAGGTAGTATTGCTACTGAAGTAGATTGCCCAATCTTCCTTCTGAGGATTGGCTGGTAGGTTAGCAGTCAAATGGCTTAGGCACTACACCACCATTTTGCCCAGAGATCCCTTCAATATTGCAATTCAAGGCTTGAATTTTTCCTTTAGTTCTCTCAGCTTGAGAAAGACCAAGCATGTTCTTCCCTTTTAGTTTTCTGTGTCTTTGCACATTTCATTATTTTTCTTTACTTTGTCTTCTTCAGTCACCTTTTGAAAACTTCTGTTTAGCTCTTTTATTTCATCATTTCTTCCATTCACTTTAGCTACTCTCCATTCAATAGAAAGCTTCAGAGTCTCTTCTGACATCCATTTTGTTCTTCCTTTCCCTTCTTTTTAATGACCCTGTTCTTTCTTCATGTATGATATTCTTAATGTCATCCCACAACTCGTCTAGTCTTCAGTCACTGGTTTTCAGCGCATCCAATGTATACACACCTACCCCTCACTTACTGACTATGCCGTTATCCAATATTTTGCATTTACAAAAATAGTAAATATATATATATATATATATATATATATATATATATATATATATATATACTATACAACTATTTTGTGCATTAACCTGAGTTTCCCCCCCACATGCAGCTCCGAAGCCCATAAAGCCACCCATGTCTGTCAGGCTCACAGCTGAAGCAGCCAGCTCTCCAGAATGCCTCTTACTGGTCCCACCAGCTTTTGGTGTGTGAAGGAGGCAACTGAGGCACATTTTGCTGCTTCTGCTCCTCTCTACTATATACCCTGCAGGGACCAGGTCGTGCAACAGGAAGGGTACTGGGGGTAACCTGGGGCCTGGGTGCTGCACCAGATGCTAGCTTCCCCCTCTTCCTCCATATCTTGGGCTGCAGAATTCCTTTTTTGAGCAGCTATTAATCTCCAGGCTCTCAGCCTCAAACTCCAAGCTCTTCAAGACTGGCAGTGCATGGTTCATTTCTATGGGGTCCTCCCTAGCCTGTGGGGAGGCAGCAGAGGGCTGGGACTGTGGGGGGGGGGGGAGGGCTGCTGTGGGGACACAGGCATGAGCAGCATGTCTTGCCTCTGGGTTCACACATTGCCTGAGCCTCAGAGCCACCAACTGTGCCTGAAGTCCAGCTGCTGGGCCCCAGGTCCACTTGACCACCAGTTCCAGTTGCAGCCCTTGGGGTCCAGAACACAGCAGTGCTGGGGGCACAGCAGCTCAGAGGGTCTCAGCTCTGGGTCACTTCCATGTCCTCTTTCTCCTCG
>NW_006921833.1:4240532-4244761 GCF_000298275.1 Orycteropus afer afer
TCCTCGGAAGGAAGGTTGGGCAATCCTACTTCCATAGTGATACTGCCTCGGAAACCCAAGGAGGGGTCGCTATGAGTCAGGGCCGACTCGATGGCACATAACAACAACGACAACAACAGCATATAACTAAACCCACTTAAGTTCCTGAGTGTTACCACCAAACTGAATAATCTTTTCAGCTTTTTTCATATACGTGTTCACTGAAATACTTTCTTTCTGTGGGTTTCTTTTCTGCACAGCTTTTCATTTATTTGTACACGTAAGCTTCCCACAACCTCATGAGGGCACAGTGAAGAAAAAACAAACACAAACTAACAGTGTTAAAAGAATATGCTTTTTAATATTATATATAAAGCCAAAGAAAGAGGGAGGAAGGAAACAGCTATCCATAGTAGTGGTCAGTGCAGTTAATCTTTAAGGAAGTCCATCTTTGTGGGAAGTGCACAATGTGGTTTAACAGATAGAACACAAGTTAGAAAGATAAGACATCTTGGTTCACCAACTCAAATGTGGTGTCACTTCAGAGAAGGCACCTGTCTTGCGTGTCTCTACTTGGAAAATAGATGGTAAGCAAATGTGTTGGTTATCTACAGATATGTTTCACACAGATGCTGGGGAAAACAGGGTAATGCAAGTATTATGCAAACTGTCCATACATTTATGAAATCTATGCTGCATACAATTTCAGAACAGAAAGAAACCTTGAAAACCCCTGGTCCGACCACTTCATATTTTACCTGGAAACCCAAGGACCAGTGAAATCTAAGAGTCCCCAGTACTCCAGAAATGCCCAAGCAAGTACAAACAGCAGTGGCACATAAGGTTTAGAACTCCAGGACTCAAGACAACAGAGTGGACACAGCATAAGAAAGTAGGTCATTATGGACTCATAAAGGTAGCTTAATGAAGACAGAATCACTTACCTTTCAATTCCTCCATCCCTAGAACATTACACATCCTCACTAAATCTTTATTGTACCAATAATAAACTAAAACAAATGAGATGACTCTCATATAACAAGTAAAAGTATATGGAGTCTTGTGCAAGAAAATATAAAATGTATTTCTCTACAAGGAGCAAAATTTACATGTCACTATCTGATGAGCAAGGAATAATGCCTACCCATGAGGGAAGATCCCAATGAGATGGACTGACACAGTGGCTACAAGATGGACTCAAGCACAGCAAGGACTGTGAGGAGGTGCAGGACAGGGAAGTGTTTTGCTTTGTTGTACAGAGGGTTGCGAGGACTCAGAATCAACTTGACAGCCCCTAACAACAAGAAGTTACTTCCACAGTATAAAATAAAATAAAGGAACAACTATACTTATGTAATCACTTAGAATAAAGACAGAATGTGAAAAAAGTTTCTCATACAGCAAGGATAACAGGGGAAAAATGACTTTCCCACAATCTATCAAAAAAAAAAAAAAAGAAATCAGTGGAGATTCCATTTAAGTCTCTTACTTACTCATTTAGTTTTATTCAACAACTTTATTGCATATACTTTCTACAGTTTTTTTTTTTTCAGGTATTTTTTCAGGTATTTACCAATATGTAACCATGCAAATCTTAGCGAGTTCTCTAAAACTGAAAAAGATAAATGAAGAGTTTGATAAAAACACACCATTTTTAATTATCAGAAGCAGTATAATCATCAAATTTTAATATCGGTCACAAAAGCACATAAAATTCACAAAAACCAAAGGTCAAAAATGTCAGAGTTTTAAAGAGTAACAATTAATTGCTGAGTACCACAGATGTTTCTAGACTTCCGTCTGTTTACAACTCCCTACATGAACCAAGAAGCATCTACCAGTGGCTAAGATTTATTTAAAAAAAAAAAAAAAAAAAGCTGCCATCTAGTCAATTCAACTCATAGGAACCCTACAGGACAGAGCAGAACTGCTTCATAGGGTTTCCACAGCTGTAATCTTTACAGAAGCAGACTGCCACTACTTTCTCCTGTGGAGCAGCTGATGTTTGAACTGTCAACTTTTTGGTTGGCATCCTAGCAATAAATCACTGTGCCACCAGAGTTCCTTGGCTAAGAGTTCCAAGTCAGAAAAAAAAAAAAAAAAGAAGAAAGAAAAAACTCCACTACTGTGGAGTCCATTCCAATTGGCAGTGACCCTATAGAACAGGGTAGAACTTCTTCTTAGGATTTACAAGGCAAACTGCCACATCTTTTTCACATAAAGCATCTGCTGGGTTGGAACTGCTGACCTTTCAATTAACAGCTGAGCATTTTAACCACTGTACCACCAGGCTCCTTTTGGCTAAGTGTTGGTTGGTTCTAAATGGTTCACAAGTGAAAATGTAGCTTCACTTTCTCAAAATGCCATGTAATTTCTTGTGAGAAGTTATCCTCTGGTGGAGTATAACAATGTTCCCATTTTAGTTTTGGAGAGGGATTACTACTAATAATTAGTAAATGAAAATATACTTTTGTTTCTAAATCTAAATAATAAAAATAAAATGAAACAAAAGTACATGGGAAATTACCATCACAATGTCTCCAAAAAGTTTTTGCTTCCTCTAAATACTAACTTATCATCCCCTTTGTAATTATTAGCAACAAAACCTTTTTGAGAAACTATTGAGTGCAAGGCACTCTGTTATGTACTTAAATCATAAAGTATCAACCTTTGCCCTCAAGGAGATTATTCAGTAGTTGGATGGAGGGGAAAAAAAGTCAATAATAATAATAACACATATAAATTTAACAGTAATTCACAAAGGGGAAGGCATTTACAACTATGGGGGGATAAGACCTCACACAGAAAGACATGAGATAGGGCTTGTATAAACAGAGGGGAGAAGGGGAGCTTTAAGACACCACAGGAGCAAAGCTTCAGAGGTATGGAAGTGCCAAGTATTTTTAAGTAAAGATGTCTAAACAGTTGCTAGGTGGTAGCGTAGTGCCTCAGGCACTTGACTGCTAACCAGAAGGCTGGCGGTTCAAACCCCACCAGCCACTCCTCGGACGGAAGGTTGGGCAATTCACTTCCGTAGTGATACTGTCTCGGCAACCCAAGGAGGGGTTGCTATGAGTCAGGTCCAAATCAATAGCACATAACAACAACATCTATCATAACAGTGAACAATCATATTATATTAATCTATATAAGTGCCCACCTACTTGGCAACCCAGGTACTCACTAGCCAAAGATTTACAATTCTTCCAGAACTAAGGCAGAGCAATCAGAAAGGATAGTCTAATAACAACATCCAGATCTGAGTTCTTAGCAACCAGTTTACTGGGTGACCTGGCACCAATTTCCTTATCCTCAGTTTCCACAACTGAAAACTCGGGAGGTCATTTTTCTAAATTCCTTCTAAGCTCTAAAATTGTATAATTCTTCCTATTAGTGGCACAATTTATTATCCCCTTGAATAGGGTCGCTATGAGTCAGAATTGACTCAATGGCAGTGAGTTGTCTGTGTGTGTGTGTGTGTGTGTGCACGCTAATGGTATTTACCATGGAGGTGTGGTCATGCAGTGATTAAGTGCTTGGCTGCTAACAGAAAGGTCAGCAGTTCAAATCCACCACCCATTCTAAGGGACCACTCAGAGTCTTCAGAAAGGATTTAATGGTGCCTAACAACAACAATATGGTAATTATCAGTTA
Organism: Orycteropus afer afer; assembly: GCF_000298275.1. Lineage (NCBI taxonomy): Eukaryota > Metazoa > Chordata > Mammalia > Tubulidentata > Orycteropodidae > Orycteropus > Orycteropus afer. The sequence continues at coordinate 4,244,166 of NW_006921833.1, forward strand.
TACAAATATATCTAGACCTACACTTGCTACCACAGCTTCCTCCACTTATATAATTTAATGTCTATTTTAACTGTCTCCCATGCTACACTGTATCATAACTATTCTCATCAGCAAGCCCTTATTATTCTGTTACACATAAGGTTGTCATGAGGCAGACCCAACTCAATGGCAACTAACAACAAGAAAAACAATTACAAAGAAGTAGCTTCATAAATTTCTAAGAACTTCCAGTCCAGTAGTTCATGATGCAACATAGGGAGAAAAACTCATTACATAAATGGTGATGTCAAATACAGTTCTTAAAAAAAAAAAAAAAATTCAAGAAGTTACTAAACATGTTCAATTACATCAAGTTTATTTAAAGGTAGATGGGCATGGAGAGAACACTACATATTTATAAGAACTATAATGCCATTTCCCAAAACTGGGAAATACCCCTTAGCATAGTGCCTAAGGCACTTGACTGCTAACCAGAAGGCTGGTGGTTCAAACCCACCAGCCCCTCCTCAGAAGGAAGATGGGGCAATCTACTTCCGTAGTGATACTGCCTCGGAAACCCAAGGAGGGGTTGCTATGAGTCAGGTCTGACTCGATGG
>NW_006921833.1:4245436-4246821 GCF_000298275.1 Orycteropus afer afer
TTGAACCGCCAGCCATCTGGTTAGCAGGCAACTGTCTTAGCCACTATGCTACCAGAGCTCCCCTAGACCAGACTAGGCACCATAAAAAGTTTTCATGTCTAAGAGCTATTTAATGCAGCAAAATAAAAAGTTAAGTGTGGTTATAAAAAACAGTGGTAAGCAATTTTTACTCATCCTAGTGGACCATGCTAAAATAATTTTGGGGGACAGGGGAGGGATCTTCAGCTCCTAATGCTGACCATGAGAATGAGATTCTGGATGAATAGACTACAGGCAGACCTCATTTTATTATTCTTCTCTGTATTGAACTTCACAAAACCAAACTCACTGCTATCAAGTCGAATTTGACTCATAGTGACCCCTCCTTGGGTTTCCGAGGTGGTATCTCTGTGGAAGTAGATTGTTCAACCTTCCTTCTGAGGAGTGGTTTGTGGGTTTGAACCTCTAGCCTTCTGGCTAGCAGTCAAGAGCCTTAGCCAGTACGCTACCAGAGCTCCTTTGTACTTTATAGATATTGTGTTTTTCACAAATTGAAAGTTTGTGGCAAATCTGGATCAAGCAAATCTATTGGTGCCATTTTTCCAACAGCATGTGCTCACTTGGTGTTTCTGTGTCACATTTTGGTAATTCTCACTATATTTCAATTTTATTCACAATGCTATTGCACACATATTAGGCCACAATGTAATGTAAACAGAACTTTTATGTGCACTAGGAAACCAAAAATTCATGTAACTCATACTATTGTGATGTATGCATTATTGCAGTGGTCTGAAGCAAAGCCTGCAATATCTCCAAAGTATGCTTATAAAATGATTTTTGTGTCTAAGCTCACATGTATGGACTCTCATATGTAATCATTGAGTACTCATGGCATTTTGTGTATATAGAAAGGATAGCATTTCTCCCGCACTTTTCTATCCTGAAGTACAGTGCTGTCAGTGATAGAATAATACCCACACACCTACAAGGAAAGCCATTTACTACTACTATTATTCAAATTTACACATGAACCACCAAAGTCAAAGATGAGGAAATTGAAGATTTTTACCAACTTCTGCAGTCTGAAATTGACCAAACATGCGATCAAGATGTGCTGATTATCACTGGTGACTAGAAAACCAAAGCTGGAAACAAATAAGAATCACTGATCATTGGAAAATTTGACCTTGGAGACAGAAATAATGCTGGAGACCACATGACAGAATTTTGCAACCAACGACTTATTCAATGCAAATACCTTTTTTCAATAACACAAATGGTGGCTATACACGTGGCTTTTGCCAGATGGAGTACACAGGAATCAGACTGACTACATATCTGGCCACAGGCAATGGAGAAGCGCAATATCTTCAGCCAAAATAAAGCCAGGAGATGACTGTGGA
>NW_006921833.1:4255196-4284867 GCF_000298275.1 Orycteropus afer afer
CCATGTCCTCTTCTGAACTCAGCTTACATTTCTGGAAGTTCCCTGCCAATGTGTTGCTGCAACAATTTTTAAATTATCTTCAGTAACATTTTACTTGCATATGGTATTAATGATATTGTTCAGTAATTTCCACATTCTGCTGTATCACCTTTCTTTGGAATGGGCACAAATATTAATCTCTTTCTTCCGGTCAGTCAGCCAGGTAGTTGTGTTCCAAGTGAATGATAGTAGTATTAATTGGTCTTTCTCGTAGGCATATGGATGTTATCCTATCATTAACAGCATTGTACTTCAGAATAAATCTTGAAATTTTATTTTTGATGATGAATGTAAAACCATTCCTCTTCAATTTGTTATTCCTGGCATAGCAGACCATAGACAATTATCTGATTCAAAATGGCCAGTGCCAGTCCATTTCAGCTCACTAATGCCTAGGATATCCATGTTTATGTGTTCCATTTCATTTCTGACGTTTCATATTTCCCTAGATTCATACTTCATACATTCCATGTTCGGATTATTAGTGCATGTTTGCAGCTGTTTCCTCCCATTTTTAGTCATGCCCCATCAGCAAATGAAGGTCCCAAAAGCTTTACTCCATCCATGTCATTAAGGTTGTCTCTACTTTGAGGAAGCAGCTCTTCCCCAGTTGTATTTTGAGTGCCTTCCAACCTATGGGGCTCATCTTCCAACACCCTATCAGACAATGTTTCAGGACTACTCATAAAGTTTTCAAGTAATATATCAAACACTGTTTCACTGTTATTCACAAGGTTTTCACTGGCCAATTTTTTCAGAAGTGGATGGCCCCATCCTTCCTCCCAGTCTGTCTTCATCTGGAAGCTCTGTTGAAACCTGTCCACCACGGGTGATCCTGCTAGTATTTGAAATATTGGTGGCATAGCCTCCAGCCTCACAGCAACACACAAGCCACCAGGGTATGACAAACTGACAGATGAATGATCGATTAGCTCCCTATTATGTCTTAAGTTTCAGCTCCTTGACAGAGAAAATAGTAAGTACTGTTGAATGAAGACTGATAACTTGGCAAATTAAGGGATAAATCATATCCTAGGACTCTAGACCTAGCATTTTGGCTCTTTACAGGGTTAGTGATGAGGAAGATGGGCTCCAGACAATAGATAGGAATCAGAAGTGGGAGAAGTGCCTCAAGAAATGAAGTTGATATACCACCTTATTTCAGAAATAAGGAAATTCAATTGCCAATTAGAAAATGAGCTTTCATGGAATAATAAAATCGAGAATTTTCTGAACCATAAAAATATCTAATACACTGACCACTGTACTTTCAGTGGAGTATTTAGGGCTATACTTTTATTATTATTATTACAACCTGGTGGATTGAGTGGTAGCCTCTAAAGTTTGATGTAAATGCTTTGAATTGCCCTGTAATGGGAAAAAAAAAAACAAAACATTTTTAATTGTTCTTTGGGTGCAAATTTACCGAGCAGAATTTGTTTTACATTCAACATTTCGTGTATATTTGGTTTCACTCCCCAGTTATCATCCCCAATCCTAACCTACTCTTTTCCTTTCCCTTCCCTGTGACTCCCCCTCACACACACCCATCCCTAGTGCCCTTCATAGTTATGCATTCCCATCTATCCAGCTTTCCCTTCATGTGAATGCCACCCCACTGGTGCCCTGTGGCCAATTGCTCCAAGGGGTGTACCTCCATAGAGTAGGCGGGTGCATCACCCTGGGTTAGGTGTTCTGCACGTAAGACTTACTCCTGTTGTGCTGAGAGCCAGACCTTTGGAGTGATATCCCAAGGCCATAGTCTTGGGAGTCCCACCAGGCTCTATATGACCAGTAATTCTGGTTGTTCTTGTGTTTGGGGGAAAAAAAAAATTCCCCACTCCACACTCACTTCACAGAATCCTAGATAGTGCCAGAAATACAGACCTTCAGGTGGAGATTAGAAAGACCCTGTAAAACTAAGGTTCCCACTTGGGGATCCAACTAGTCTATGAATACAACTGAGGCAGAAGCATCAGAACAACTCAGAAAGTTCATAGGCACTTATCCTTGAATCACTAGGAGTCTCAGTTTTCCAGGACTGCTCAAGAAGATGACCCTGTGTAATCTAGGAGGGTCTGTCTGAATATGAGAGGTTGCTCAGGGTGTTTAGGAGACACATGTCATCACACTTCTAACTGATTGCCTCCACCATCCCATCAGACTTAACCTGGTTCAAAGATGAAAATTTCAAGCATTTCATTACAAAGAATGATTGTTTAATTTCAGTACAACTGGAATAAAATTGTAAGGAAAGTGCCTGTGGTATTATGGGAAGAGCACTGGACTTAGTCAGAATTAAAGGCTTAAATCCTGACTCTTCTACTTACAAGTATCCATTCTGGTTCTATGGTTCTTTCTGAATGTTATGGTTCAAGATATACATTTAGAATAAACCAGCTCTGGTGGCAGAATAAGGCTGTTAAGCAGAAGGTCAGCAATTCAAACCCACCATGCTGCTCCATGGGAGTAAGATGAGGCAAACTATTTCCATACAGATTTACAGCCCAGTTGCTATGAGTCAGAATTGACTTCATAGCAGTGAGCTGGCCTGTTTCTAAGGACTGAGAACTCATCTCTCCTTTGACCCTTCCAGCCATCTAACATGTACCCATTACCCAACTCTGCAGCAAGCCCTCAGGAATGAAAAAACAGATAAGTTGTAACCCCTATTCTCAAAGAGCTTAAAGTCTAATGGGGGTCACAGATCTGTAAATAAAGGCAGGTAACCAAAAGGCCAAGATAATACATGTACAGGGCACCAAGGAGGGGAGGATCCATTGTAACTTTGATGGAAGGAATACAATAAAGGCTTCAGAGAGAAGGTGAGGCTTGAGCTGAGTAAGGAAAGATGAGCAAGTGTTTACCAAACACTTAACATATTTTTGATACATAAAACAGTTGGTAGCTGGATAGATGAATGAAGGCAGGCACAGATGGAAGTCAGTCCATGTAAACAGAACAATATTGTCCAAGGCACAATGTAAAAAAGCAACTGCAGGTAAAAGACATTTGCTGGGGGTGATGGTTTATAAAAGAAAAAAAAAAAAAAAACACTGCCATTATGTTGATTCCAACTCATACTGACCCTATAGGAAGAGTAGACCTATCCCATAGGGTTTCCAACACTGTAAATCTTTACAGAAGCAGACTGCTTCACCTTTCTCCCATGGAACAGTTGGTGAGTTCAAACCACTGACCTTCTGGTTAGCAGCCATATGCTGTAACCACTGCACTCCCAGAAATCCTGGGGGTGATGGTAGAGGATAGGAAAAGCTGCATCAAGCACCTTCTATTCTAAACTCGAAGGAAAAGAAAGAACTCACTGCCATCAAGTCTGACTCATATCGACCCCTATTTAGTTTCCAAGGCTATAAATCTCTATGGAAGCAGACCACCCCATCTTTCTTCCACGGAGCAGCTGGTGCGTTTGAACCACCAACTTTTTGTTTATCAGTCAAATGCCCTTAACCGCTACACCACCAGAGCTCCTTGTATTCTAAACTAAGAAGTTTTAATTTGATTCTAGACAAGATGCAGAGCACCAGGTTTTAAATATCCCCCTGATAGCTGAAAGGGTGAAAGATGAAGATCCAAGAGTAGAATCAGGCAGGGCAATAACTCAGCTAAGCAGTTTGGGCTGGGGCTGCACTGAGACTGTAGAGGAAGAAAGAAGAACTCATGGGGCTCAGTGCCAGTTCCAAAGCGTGCTGGAGGTCGGAACGGTGATTTTAAAAAGGAGGAGTTAAGAATGTAAGGAGATAAACAATATACATGAGAGTGATTTTTAAGCTACATATACAGATAAAAGGACATTATTTTATAAATTCCAATTATATTGTGGCATAACAAGGATGAAAACCCTATCTAATACTAATTTGCCTCTGTTGTCGTTATGTGCCGTCGAGTCAAACCCGACCCATAGTGACCCCTCCTTGGGTTTCCGAGCCAAAATCACTACGGAAGTAGCGATACCTTCCTTCCAAGGAGTGGCTGGTGGGTTTGAACCGCCAGCCTTCTGGTTAGCAGTCAAGCGTCTTAGGCGCTACACTAACAGAGCTCCTAATTTGCCTCTATCACAAAAAAAAAAAAAAAAAAAATCCAAATAAAGTCATAAATGAAAGTAATAAATAAAGTTTTCCTCAAAGCTTTTCAAGTCAAACCTTATCCTTACTCTAAAGAGCATTAATAGATTTTTATTTTTTTTAGTTCTCCCTAGAGGATCAACATTGTTACAAATCTAGGCTTTGAAGAAGCAGCCTGATTATTAAGTAGCATAGTGCCTAAGGCACTTGACTGCTAACCAGAAGGCTGGAGGTTCAAACCCACCAGCCACTCCTCAGAAGGAAGATTAGGCAGTCTACTTCCGTAGTGATACTGCCTCGGCAACCCAAGGAGGGGTCGCCATGAGTAGGGTCTGACTCAATGGCACACAACAACAACAACCACATGAGCAAGTTATTTAATCTTTCTAAGCCTCATCTTTTAAATAGAGGTAATAATAAGACTTAGAAATAGCCCCAGCGACACAATGGCTAAATGCTTGGGTGCTAACCAAAAGATCAGTAGTTCGAAACCACCAGCCACTGTGCAGGAGAAAAGACAAGGCATAGCAATCTGCTACCATAAAGATGACAGCCTAAGAAACTCCATAGGGGCAGTTCTACTCTGTGCTATAGGGTGGGTATAGACTGGAATCAAGAAGAAGACTTAGAGGGCAGTGGCGCTTCAGTGGTAGAATTCTCACCTTCCATGTCAGAGACCTGGGTTTGACTCCCAGGCAATGCACCTCAAGCACAGCCAGCACTCATCTCTAAGTGGGGTCTTATGCATTGCTACGATGCTGAACGGTATTCTGCAGCACTTCCAGACTAAGACTTGCAAAAAACAGCCAACGAAAACTCTATGGACCCACAATGGCCTGATCCCATTGTGCATGTGATCGCCATGAGCTGGGGGCTAACTCAACAGCAGCAAACAATAACACAATTAAAACTTAACATAGCATTGTTCTGAGGAATAAAGGAAACAATGCAAGTAAAGTACTGAGCACAGTGCTTGACAGGTAATTAGTGCACACAAAAAATTATATTAGTATTCTTATCCTTATTACAACTAGTGTGCTGAAAAAAATTAACACAGCAGACCCAAGACCACTTTTCTTAGAAAGGCGTGCTACAAAAATGTCCCTTGGCTGACTATCTGGGACTAGGATTTCATCAGGGTTCTCGCCATCCCTAATTGAAAAGAGTGGCTCACTTTGCCTAAACTGTTCCTACAAATAATGGATGTTTTATATTAACTAACTGCGTTCCTTCTGGGAGTCTGGAATTTTACTATGTGCTCCTGAGAGTGTACCTATGTGACCAGTCTCCAGTAAAGACATTGGGCAATAGATAAATATCATAGCCAGTTGATTTTCAACAATGGTGCCAAATCAATTCAATGGGAAAAGAATAGCTTCATCAACAAATGATACTGAGACAACTGGATTTCCATATGCATAAGAGTTAAACTCAATCTCACACTATATATGAAAATGAACTCAACATGGACCAAAGACCTTCATATAGGACCTAAAGCCATAAAACTCTTAGAAAAGAAAATAGAGGTAAATCTTCAGCCCTCGCATTTAGCAATGGATTCTTAGATACAAAGCCAAACCATGAACAACAGAAGAAAAAAATGGATAAACTGGACTTCATCAAAATTAACACCTTGGTGTATCAAAAGACATTACCAAAAACAGTGAAAAGATAACCAACCTACAGAATGGAAGAAAATATGTGTAAAACGTATAACTAGCAAGAGCCTAATAATCCAGAATATTTAAAGAACTCATACAACTCAACTGAAAAATATGCACTTAAATAGGCATTTCTCTAAAGAAGATACATAAATGGCCAATAAGCACATGAAAACATGCTCAATGTTATTAGGGAAATGCAAAGCTAAACCACAATGGGATACCAGTTCCCACATCCTTTACTGATCTCTTTTACAGTTCACTAGGATGGCTACTATCAAAAATTGGAAAATAACCAGTCTTGTCAAGGACATAGAGAAAGGCTGGCAGTTCAAACCCACCAGCCACTCCTCGGAAGGAAGGTTGGGTAATCTAATCTACTTCCATAGTGATACCACCTCGGAAACCCAAGGAGGGGTTGCTATGAGTCGATTAGGACTCTAGGGCAGTGGGTTTGGTTTGGTTTTTTTTTAGCGCAGTGCTGATGGGAATGTAAAATGGTTGCCACTGAGAAAAACAGTGTGGTAGTTCCTTAGAGAGTTAAACATAGAATTATCATACGACAAAGGACAAATATTGCATGATCCTACTTATAACAACCCTATACAGGCAAATGCATAGAGATAGGGAGTAGATTAGTAGTTACTGAGGGCTAAGAGTAGGGGTGAGTAAGTTACTGCTTAATGGGTATAGACTTTCTGTGTGGGCTGAGGGAAAAGTTTTGGAAATAAATAGTGGTGAAGGTTGCAACAAAAAAAGCAAACAAAACACACCTTGGGCGCTGAGTCTTTAACGAGCTTCCCCAGTAGACAACATTTCACCATTTTCATAATTCAGTGCTACAGGAATTAAGTACATTCTGTGTGACTCCATTGGAGTTGTAAGCCTAGTTTCTTCCAGACTTTGCCCCACATGCCTTTTTCCTTTGCTGATTTTGCTTTGTATCATTCCACTGCAATAAACTGCAGCTATGAGCATGACTATATGCTAAGTACTGTGAGTACTCCCAGAGAATCACCAAACCTAGAGGTGGTCTTGAGGCCCTGACACAACTAATCTCCCTATTTCTTTGATTTTCGAACTATTTGCCAGTTTCTCTACTGGGGCAGCAAACCAACTAAGTTAGTAGAACACAGTCCAATTATAAAAAATACCAATTTATTAAAAATCAGCCCTTCTTAGCCAAAGATAGTTGCAGATTTACATATTATTTGCTTTTTTTTTTTTGGCCTTTTTTGATTCAACATCTCAAAACACAGAAATCTTGCTTTCTCACAATTATTTAATGAGGCCTCTTTCCTGATGAAACTTCAGCCTGTTCTTCCCTAACTCTCATCTCTCACTACCTCATGGAGTGTCCACTGAAACATCAGATGGGCTAACCCAGTGCCATTTCAGTCCCCGACTAAAAGGCAGCATCACTTGCAAAGTCCCCAGTGTCCTCTGCTTGGTGTTGTGATGAGTCAGAGCAAGCACTATAAATTGCCAGGAAGATCTCTTTTACAGTTCACTAGAATATGCAGGTGAATGACGCATTTGAATTATGATGCTGGGGAAGAATACTGAATATCCCACGGGCTGTGAGAAGAATGAACAAACCTGTCTTGGAAGAAATATAGCAAGAATGACCCTCAGAAGCAAGGATGGCAAGACTTCATCTCTCGTACCTTGGACATATTCTCAGGGGGAGCAGTCCCTGGAGGAGAGCATCATACTTGGTAAAGTAGAAGGTCAGGAAAAAAGAGAAGCCCCTCAATGAGATGGATTGACACAGTGGCTGCGACAATGGGCTCAAGCGCAGCGACAGTTGTGAGGACGGCGCAGGACCGGACAGCGCTTTGTTCTGTTGTTCCTAGGGTCTCTGTGAGTCTGAGCCAATAGGAAGGCACCCAACAAGAAGGGAATATGCAGAAATGCAAACTGCAAGGAAGGCAACCCAAGAATGGCTCACAGAGGAAACTGAAATACAAGTTTTGCAATACCAGACTTGAAAAAAAAAAGTTTAACTGAATTTCTCACCATCTAGAACAGAATTTCTCAGCATATTTCAAAAAGCCCAATACTTAATAGGAAGAATTTCAATAAAAGCTTTGTTTCCTATCCTGTTGAGGGAGCTGGGGTCCAGAAAGCGCAGAAAGGATGGGCATCTGTCTGAGATTAAGATTGATAAGAGTTTAATAAAGTATAGTGGAATATTATACCATATTTGATTGCCATGAAGAAACTAGGAATCATAGTTACTACATCAATGGACAGCCTCCCCACTGTTTTTCTTTTGAAAACAAGAGGGCTATGAACAAATTAAAATAACTATCTTTAGGACTGCTTATTTTAACCCCTAAATGGTGCCCATGGTCTTTCTAATCCATCTCTAGAATCTTTTTATTTTTTAAAACACATACAGGTTTTATTTTTAAAGACAGAGTCAGAATAATGAAGTTCTGAATACTCTTCCGTATTATGTTCCTGTCTAGCTACTACTCATCTCTAAGGTCTAGACCCTCCCTGACATTGCCCTCCTCAAATCCACACAATATACTGTATGAACTCCACATCCCCACTCTTCCAAAACTGCCCTGACAAAGATCATTGTCTATAAGCGCTAATAACCTCCCCAAACTCCTCTTAAACACTGATGTTTCCTGGTGCTACATTCTTGACACTTTTCTTTATATTCTCAACTTGGGTTATTTCACCCACATCATGCCTTTATGGGGAGCTCTGTTAGCACAGTGGCTAAGGCATTTGACTGCTAACTAGAAGCCTGGAGGTTCAAATCCACCAGCCACTCCTCAGAAGGAAGATTGGACAATCTACTTCAGTAGTCATACTGCCTCGGAAACCCAAGGAGTGGTAGCTATGAATCGAATCTGACTCAACAGCAGTGAGTTTGGGTTTTTTTTTGAGTATGCCTTTATGAGTAGCTGCCCATACATTTGTTGTTGTGGTTGTTATGTGCCATCAAGTCGGACTTGACTCTTAGCAACCCCTCCTTGGGTTTCCAAGGCAGTATCACTACAGAAGTAGATTGCTCAACCTTCCTTCTGAGGAGTGGCTGGTGGGTTTGAACCACCAGCCTTCTGGTTAGCTCATACATAGAGCCTTCTATTTTTAACATTATTTTTGAAATGCTTGTCAATTCTCCTGAATTTATGAAATGGGTCAATTTATTCATTCAGCAAATATATACTGATTATGTGGCATGTACCAGGCTCTGTGTTAGGCATAGGAAATGCTGGATGCCTGTAACTCAATGGAGAGAGAAAGAAATGAAGCAGAATACTAAGAGCACTGCCAGGAAAGGACCTTGGAAAAGATGAGGCCATAGCACTAACTATAAGAATGGCAGATGGCATGAGCCCTCAGCCAGTTAGACAATAAGCAAGAATAAGGCTTGTTGCTGTTATGCACCATCGAGTCACCCGACTCCTAGTGACCCCTCCTTGGATTTCCGAAGCAGTATCACTACAGAAGTAGATTGCCCCATCTTCCTTCTGAGGAATGCCTAGATGGTTTGAACAGCCAGGCTTCTGGTTAGCAGTCAAGTGCCTTAGGCACTATGCTACCAGAGCTCCCAAGAATAAGGCAGGACAGAACAATGACCCCAAGCAGCTTCTGAATGGGAGGTCACAGAGAGAGAAAAGACCCAGGTAACAGTATTTTTTATAACACAACTTCTAGGGGTAGAGAGATGGAAGCCAGAATACTCCACCACCGAAAACAGGGAACTCAGCACATTAATACCAAAAGGGAAAAAAAAAAACAGTGAGCTATTCCTGGCCTTGCAAAGGCATCTAAAAGCCAGGGAGAAAGTTGTCATGTAAGAATTCAGCTCAGTAGTTTAAGAACTCTTGTTTGTTGCAAAACCAAAACAAATCTGTCTTAGAAGAAATATAGTCGGAATGCTTCTTAAAAGCAAGGACGATGAGACTTCATCTCACGTACCTTGGACATGTTATCAGGGTGGACCAGTCCCTGGAGAAGGGCATCATAAAGTACAGGGTCAGAAAAGAGAAGATGACCTTCAATGAGATGGTTTAACACAGTGGCTGCCACAATAGGCTCAAACATAGCATGATTGTGAGGATGGCTCAGGGCCAGACAGTGTTTCTTTCTGTTGTACACTGGGGTGTTTTACGTTGGTACAAACTCAGTAGCACCTAGCAACAACATTTGTATAAAGTGATGGACAGACACACAGCTTACATGTGCTAAACATTTTGATACATAAGGTAGTTTATGGCAAAAAGCCATATACTCAATATACTTAATGAATTCCATAAGGATCTAACACTGATGTAGAAATTTATTTTCTTTAACAGATTAATTTACTAGTGTGATATAAAAGGTATACTTATATGTACTAAACCTATAATCAATAGAACTGTGAATTTTTCTACACATACTCTTGACTGAATCTTTTAATTCCAAATGATAACAAATCATTACCTTCATTTCATTAACCCAAAGCTTTTTTGTAAGACTGGAGAGAGGAGGGAGTCGAGAACAGTATTATAAAACAGTATCAACACGGAAAACAGCAAAGTACATTGTGATTATCTCCTACCTCTGCTCGACCTTCATAGTAGGTTAGCATGGACTTTGTAAGTACAAAAAGTCTCTCTTTGTAGTTTAAGGGTGATGTCTTCTTTTTCTGTTGTGACCTTTTAATAAGAATCTCCTCTAGAATAGTGTTCAAACTCATCTCGGTCTTCTGATCACTCCTTCTCCTGCCATTGAAAATCCCAGTATTCTAAAGAGAGAAAATAAATAGCTAAAATAAAATGTGACATTTGAATTTTTCAAAGACGTTGCCATCTCAAATGACTGAATAGGCTTGGCCCTTACCACAGCTGGAGCAGATGAATGTTAGTCTGTGCACCTGGACTGTGACTGCCCAGGGCACAAATCTCAACCTACCTGCCTACCCTATCTCCATTCTGCTCTTCCATGTCCCCATAAAGGTTTGTCATAATGATGATCTATTCCTTTGTACCTCCCTAGCATCTCTCAGCTTTCTGGCACATTCAGCCTCTGCTCTTTGATTGCAAAGAAACAAATATTTCAAGTGGAAAAGTAGATTTCATCACCTGCATGGCTGCTTTAGGCTGGTATTTCAATTCCCTCAGGATCCTGGTAAACCAAATGAAATGGATGACCACATTAACCAGATAGACTTTTAAACAAAGTGAATTATCGCACTAGTGGATATAATTTGACCTCCAGCTCTGATAAAGATGTAATCTTTCAAAACATCCTGGTCACCAGAGTGACAAGGATGCTCTCTGACCTCTATACTACTTTGTTTTACAGTTCTTTGTCATATAGTTCTGCCTCAACCATATAAGAAAAGGAAACCCACAAAATCACAGTTAACCCTATTCATGGCAGAGCCTATCTGGATAAGAAGAGCTGCAGCCCTGTATATGGAGCCCCTTATTCATTATGCTAAGAAATTCAGAAGACAACTACGTGGCCAATCGACTAGAAAAGATCCATATATGTGCTGATTCCAAAGAAAGGCAATCAAATGGAATATAGAAATTATCAGGCAGTATCATTAATATCACATGCCAGCAAAATTCAAACACAAGTGCAGCCATACATCAACAGGGAACTGCCAGAAGTTTAAGCTGGATTCAGAAGAAGATGTGCGATGAGGGTTATCACTGCCACCATCAGATGGATCTTGGATGAGAGTAGAGAAAATCAGACAGATGGCTAGATGTTGCATTGGGCAAATGATAACTGCTACAAAATATCTCTTCAAAGTTTTAAAAGGCAAAGATGTCACTTTGATGACTAAGGTGCACCTGACCTAAGCACGGTCTTTTCAATTCCTTCATATACATGGGAAATATGGATAATGAGAAAAGGAAGACAGGGAAGAACTGATGTGTTCTAATTGTGATGCTGGTAAAGAATACTGAATATATCATAGACAACCAAAAGAACAAACAAGTCAGTCTTTGAAGAAATACAACCAGAATGCTCCTTAGAAGCAAAGATGGAGAGACTTCAACTTTGGACACATCATCAAGAAAGGTGAATTGCTAAAAAAAGGACACCACATTTGATAAAGCAGAAGGCCAATAAAAATAAGGAAAATCTTCAATAAGATGGATTGACACAAGAGCTGCAATAGCAGATGCAAACACATCAAAAATTATGAGACAGCACAGCACCAGGCAACATTTTATTCTGTTACACTTAAGGTTCCCATGAGTCAGAGCTGACCTGGCAGCAACTAACAACAGCCTCCAAACTACTCATACCTGGACTAATTAAGCCTCTTAAAATTGAGCACAATTTTACTACCTGAAAACCCAAAGATACTCAAAGAAAACCTGACAATACTTATTTGAAACAAGTTGAATTAACAACAGTCTTTTCTTTCTACCATACCTTTGTAAGATGCACATTAAATTGTAGAGACAAGAAGAGTCACATGAAGAGCATTAAGTGATTATCTGACAGCGTCGTCAGGCACGTGACTCTGAGATTAAAAAAAAATACACAGTTGCCATGGAGTTGACTCCAACTCATGGTGACCACATATACGTCAGAGCAGAATTGTGTGCCATCAATTTTCAAGGACTGATATTTTTGAAGCAGATCACCAGGCCTCTCGCCCATGGCACCTCTGGTGAATTTGAACTTTCCAACTTTTCAGTTAACAGCCAAGCATGTTTACATTTGCATTATCCAGGGACTCCTAATCCTGAGATAGCCACTGAGAAATTCTACCATCTTTACATGCAGTCTTACACCACAGAAGCACCCACGCAACTTCCCATTACTGATCTGTTGTCATCCAATCAGGTCCCTCCATGTTTGGCAAGATCACTTTACAACAGCTTAACTTCTCTGAACATCAGTATGGAGGTAAATACCACCCAGTTATTGTGAGGTTTAATGAGATGTGGGAAAGAAATTTTTTAATTATAAAAATGCTGTGCAAATGTTTATTATTATTTTCAGTTCCACTGCCATTTTCCTAACTCAGAGAATTACCACCACTTCACACCTGGGCCTCCATAGTAGCTTTTCAATTGGTCTTCCTTTCCCCAGGCTCTTGCCTCATTTTATTTAAACTGTATATTCTTCATTCACACTGGGTCAGTCTTCAAAGACAACAACTTTCATCATGCCATTTCATTCAGAAATCCCCAGTGCCTCATCAGTGACTCCCACTGCCTGCAGAATAAAGTAGATATTGTCCACAACTTGGCTGTGACCTAACATCCAATCTTGACTTCCACTGTTGGCCAAACACTGCACATGCCAGTCAAAACAGTCTGAATGGCCAGTGGCTCCCATCACAGTACTTATTCCCTTGGCATAAAGAGTCTCTTTTTCTTGTCTCTCCACCTAAGAAAACCCCAGCAGCTCAAACTAATCTCCTGGATGAAGCCTTTTCTTAAGACCCCAATTAATTACAAACCTTTCAATTTCTGGACCCATAATCTCTGCATCACTCCTCACAGAACTCCTCATATTGTTCCATGTTCTATAGCAATGAATGTAAATGGTTTACCTTCTCACATAGATCATAAAAAATTATGGATAACACTGAGAAGAATGGGAATTCCAGAACACTTCATTGTAATCATGAGGAATCTGTACATAGACCAGGACGCTGTCATTTGAACAGAACAAGGGGATACTGCATGGTTCAAAATCAGAAGGGAGTGAATCAGGGTTGTATCTTTCACCATACTTATTCAACCTGTATATGGAGCAAATCATCAGAGAAGCTGGACTATATGAAGAAGAACGTGGCATCAGGATTGGCAGAAGAATCATTTGTTAATGATTGATCTGAGATATGCAGATGACACAGATTTGCTTGCTGAAAGGGAAGACAACTTGAAGCACTTACTGATGATGATTAGAGACTACAGTCTGCAGTATGGATTATACCTCATGATAAAGAAAAGAAAAATCCTTACAACTGGATCAATAAGTAGCATCATGATAAATGGAGAAAAGATTGAAGTTGTCAAAGACTTCATATCACTTGGTTCTACAATTGACACCAATGGAAGCAGTGGTCAAGATATCAGACAACATATTGCACAGGGCAAATCTGCTACAAAAGACTTCTTTCAAATGCTGAAGAGCTAAGATGTCTCCTTGAAGACTACCCATGCCATGGTGTTCTCAATTGTCCCATATGCATGTGAGAGCTAGACAATGAATAAGGAAGACCAAAGAAGAGTTGATGCTTCTGAGTTGTGGTATTGGTGAAGAATGCTGAAAGTACCATGGACTGCTAAAAGAACTAACAAATTTGTCCTGGGATAACTGCATTGAGAATGCTCCTTGGAAGCAAGGATGGCCAGACTTCATCTTACCTACTTTGGTCATGTTGTCAGAAGGGACCATTCCCTAGAGAAGGATATCATGCTAGGTAAAGTGGAGGGTCAATGAAAAAGAGGAAGGTCCTCAAGAAGATAGATTGACACAGTGGCAGCAACAATGGGCTCAGGTACAGCAAGGATCATGGGGCTGGCACCAGACCAGACAGTGTTTCGTTCTGTTATACACCGGGTCACTATGAGTTGGAGATGACTTGATGGCATCTAACAACAACATGCAAAGGCATTAGACTGTGTGGATCATAACAAATTATGGATAAGATCACCAAGAATAGAAACTCCAGAACACATAATTGTGCTAATGCAGAACCTGTACATAAACCAAGATGCAGTTGTTCAGACAGAACCAAGGGATACTGCATAGTTTAAAATCAGAAAAGGTGTGCATTAGGGTTGTATCCTTTCACCACATGTATTCAATCTGTATGCTGAGCAAATAACATAAGAACCTGAACTATATGAAGAAAGATAGAACATTAAGATTGGAGGAAGACTCAATAACCTGTGATATACATATGATACAACATTGCTTGCTAAAAATGAAGATGAGTTGAAGCACCTACTGATGAAGACAAAAGACTACAGCCTTCAGTATGGATTACACCTCAACATAAAAGAAAACAAAAATTCTCACAAGTGGACTAATAAGCAATATCATGATTAATGGAGAAAAGATTGAAGTTGTCAAGGATTTCCTCTTACTTTGATTCAGAACCAATGCCCATAGAAGCAGCAGTCAAGAAATAAAACAACATATTGATTTTGGCAAATCTGATGTAAAAGACCTCTTTAAAGTGTTAAAAAGCAAAGATGTCACTTTGAAGAATAAGGTACACCTGACCCAAGACATAGAATTTTCCATTGCCTCATACACATGTAAAAACTGGACAATAAATAAGGAAGACCGAAGTGATGCCTTTGAATTAGTGTTGGTGAAGAATACTGGGTATACCATAGATTGCCAGAAAATGAACAAATAATGTCTTGGAAGAAACATAGCCAGAATGCTCCTTGGAAACAAAGATGGTAAGACTTTGTCTCATATACTTTGAACACATTATCAGGAGACTGGTTCCTGGAGAAGTACATCATATTTGCTAAAATAGAGGGTCAGCAAAAAAGAGGAAGACCTTCAATGAGTGGCTGCAACAATGGGCTCACGCAAAGCAACAACTGCGTGGCTGGCACAGGACTGGGCAGTGTTTCATTCTGTTGTACACAGGGTTGCTATGAGCTAGAACCTACTCAACAGCACCTAACAACAACATTCATATAAAGTGATGGACAGAGACATGTTTATATGCACTAAACAACAACAAAGGAATGGTTTTCAACCTTAATTACACATCAGAAACGACCAACAAGTTTTGTTTTGTTTTGTTTTTTAATGTAGATGTCCATGCCCCACTCCTAGACATTTTAATTCAACTGGTTATGCATGGGGCCCTGGGCACCATGATTTGATGTGAAGATATGATTGAGAGACATTATTTCAAAGAAAGAGACTGGTTTCTTCTGCATCTTTATACCAGTCTTGGTGCTTATGGTACCCATTGCCATTGAGTCAATTCTGTCTCATAGTAACCCTATAGGACAGAGGAGAAATGCCCCATTAGAAGAGTAGGGTTTCTAAGCTTGTAAATCTTCACAGAGACAGACTGCCACACCTTCCTCCTGTGCATCAACTAATGGGTTCAGTTAGCAGCCAAGCACTTAACCACTGAGCCAGCAGAGCTCCTGGTACTTACAGTAGGTGCACAATATATATATCTTAATCAAGGGCCCAATTAACCCATCATTCATCCTAAGCTGAGAACTCAGAGAAAAGCTCTTATTTTTCCTGCATCTAAATTGGCCCTTCCCTATCAGGACCTCTGGTAGCATAGTGCCTAAGGCACTTGTCTGTTAACCAGAAGGCTGGCGGTTCAAACCCACCAGCCACTCCTTGGAAGGAAGGTTGGGCAATCTACTTCTGTAGTGATACTGCCTCGGAAACCCAAGGAGGGGCCGCTATGAGTTGGGTCTGACTTGATGGCACATAACAAGAAAACAATTCTACCTTAAAATTTTGGTACTCATTTCTTGACAAAATTCCAACATGTAAATACCACTTTGTGGTGGTTATGTTTGTGTGTCAATTTGGCTGGGCCTAGTTGAGTGGCTGGGCAGCTGGTGGTAGTTATTCCCCATGATGAGACTGGCAATCAGCTCCATGGTGGGATCTACCACAAGCAGCTGAGTAGCTGCTTTGGGTATGTGGTCTGCTTCCTGTATATAAGCAGCAGCTTTGGGAATGGTCTCTAGCTTAGAGTACCTTGAACCCTGCATGTAGCTGCGCCATTGTTCAGCAGCCTGCCATGCTCTGTCAACCTTGGGACTTCCAATGGACTTGAATTAATGGCTTGCCATGTGATTTGGTAGTATCAGGATTGTGCCTTTTTATTTATCAACCTTGGGCTTGTTAGCCTCAACAGCCAGTAGCTGCCTGAGTGAAGAGATGCTTCTAGCGTCAGTGTGTTGAGAGCAAGAGGCAGAGCTAAAGCCCCAGGTCAAGGGGCTTTCACACAGCCCATAGAGCCTGGTACTTTGAACTTGGACTTAAAACCTCCAAGTTGTAAGAATAAACTCCTGTTTTTAAGGCCATCCCATTTGTGGTATATATTTCTTGTCAGAGTGGCACTAGGCAACCAGAACACACTTCTCAGCAAGTCATCTTTTCATCTTTATGGTTGCGTATTTTCAAATTATATTTGCAATGCAGAGTGAACATGACTACTTACAAAAATGTTTATCACAGAAAGGCAAGTTACTTGCTTGTCAATGCATCATACTGTGGTGGTTTGTAGTTGAAATGATGCAGAAGCTATGCCACCAGTATCTCAAATACCGGCAGAGTCACCCACGAGGCAGGTTTTAGCTGAGCTTCTAGACGAAGACAGTTGTTGTTGTTATGTGCCATCGAGTCAGATCTGACTCATAGTGACCCCTCCTTGAGTTTCCGAGGCAGTATCACTATGGAAGTAGATTGCCCAACCTTCCCTCTGTGGAGTGCCTGGTGGGTTTGAACCACCAGCCTTCTGATTAGCAGTCAAGTGCCTTAGGCACTAAGCTACCAGAGCTCCCAGACAAAGACAGAGTAGGAAGAAAAGCCTGAGGGTCTACTTCTGAAAATTAGCCAATATCAGCCCTGTAAATCACAACTGAATGTCTGATCTAGTGTTGGAAGATGTGCCCCCGTGATTTTAAGGAAATTCAAAATACATAATGGCTGCAACAATGAACTGAAACATCCCAACAGTCATGAAGATAGCACGGATGAGGCAACATTTTATGATTTGCCTAAGGCATTTGACTGCTAACCAGAAGGCTGGCCTTTCAAACCCATCAGCCACATCTCGGGAGGAAGACTGGGCAATCTACTTCCGTAGAGATATTGCCTTGGAAACCCAAGAAAAGGTTGTTATGACTTGGGATCCACTCAACAGCAGTGAGTTTTGTTTTTTGTTTTTTACACTAAGAACAACTAACAATCTCTGGAAAACAGGCCAAATACAAATGTGTAGTTCTCAACCACTGAGCAATAAATACTACAGTTACCAAATGGAAGGCAGACTTTTGTAAGGCCCAAGAGGATAAATGGGATGTGGCCCATCTGCAGTTCTAGAAGCCAAAGGCATATACATTAGAGACAGAGAAAGACATTTCATGTTGAAGGCTTGAAAAAAAGAAAATCACCTTACCTGATATACGTGAGGGATTCATTTTTTATACAGCTTCATATCTTATGAGTTGAAAGGAAGCTCAGCCATCATTTCATCTATCTCTCTCATTTTACAAATTGCGAAAATGAGGTTTACAAAAGTTAAGTTACTTGCCAAGGTCACACGAGCTAAGACTAGGAAAAGAGTCTCCTGATTCCAAGTGAAGTTTCTCTTCACCATTCTACACTGTACAATTAAAAGATCACTACTCTTGTCATAATGCATTAGTCAGTGGGAAATCCTGGTTAAAGTTCACAGAGATGCAAATGAAGGAACGTCTTCCTCAGGTAGACTTTCAGTTAAAGACAGAAGGTTGAATGCATACACCAGCATTGACTCTTCCTGAAATCCTACTAAAAACAGTTCTTTATTGTTGTTTTACTGCTTTCATCATTTTTGTTAAGGAATTAACTCTCAAGGAAATAAAACAGGATGAGAGATAACAAAATTTTGTAAACTAGAATGTAAATAAATATGTGGTACTTTCAGCTTCGGAGGTAGTGTGAGGACAAGAAACAACCCCATTTGCTACAAAACCTCCAAATAACTCCAGAATCAGCAGAACCTTGTATTTCTAGAGTGGTGGTGAAGGACTTAAACCAATGTGTTTATAGTTCTGTTTAAGAAACCCCTTCTCAACATCAAGCTCAACTGGCATAACATACAACACAAAACATTGTTCCACCTCCTACTTTGGCAAGTCGTGACTAGGATCTTAAAAGCTTACAAGCAGCCATCTAGATGCAATGATGGGTCACCTTCATCCAGAGCAAAAAAGAATGAAGAAAACCAAAGATTCATGGAAACAATTAGTCCTAGTGACTGGTACACCAGGCAACCTGCAGCAAGAAGAACTAGATAGTACCCAGCTACCACTGTCAACCACTTGGAGAGTAATCTATGTAGGAGATCCTGGATAGAGAGGGAGAACAATGTGGAACAAAACTCAAAATCATTTGGAAAAAAAAAGGAGACCAGGTTTGCTGGTCTGATAGAGCCTGGTGGAACCACTGAGACTATGGCCCCTAGCTGCCCTTCAGGTCTGGAATTGAACCCACACCTATGGCTTCCAGCCAAACCAAAGACAAGCATATGAGGTGAACATTTACCCAAGGTAGATACACTCCTTGGAGAAAACAAACATGGGAGAAAGAAGGGCTGTTTATGCACAAGGAGACAGCTCAGGGGGCAGGAGTGCATGGAGGGATGGACAAAGGGAAGAGGTAACTATGGGGAGGAAGCGGGAGGGGAGCTATTGCACTGGGATAAATTGTAATCAATATCATGAGACAAAGTGTATGTGAACTGCTGTATGGAAAATGAATTTGCTCTGTCAACTTTCACTCAAATCACAATTTAAAAAGAAAGAAAGAAAGAAACCCCTTCTTGTATGCCATATAGCTAAATGACAAAAATAAACAAACACAAACAATTCCCATCAAATTGGTCCAACTAATGGTGACCTCAAGTGTGTCAGAACAGAACTGTGCTCCAAAGGATTTTCAATGGCTGATTTTTTGGCTTTCTTCCAAGGCACATGTGGGTGGATTTGAACTTCTAATCTTTTAGCTAAACATGTACCATCACCCAGAGATTCCACCTAGGTAACTACCCTTCTCTGACCCTAGAAGATAACTGGAGGTTTATTTTCTCAAGAGGATAAAATGAAGGGTTTCTACACAGGGAGAAACTAAGAACAATTGAAGGTAGGAATACCATACTGAAATAGATAAAAATATAATAAAATTAGAGGACCCACCCAGAAAGTTCAATATGTGAAAAATGAGTTCTAGAAGGAGAAAGCCAAGAAAACAGATACACAAAATCATCAAAGAAAAATATTAGGAAAATGTCCCTGATCTAAAGATTATTTCCAAATGGAAACAGAACCACATCAAGGCACATCTTGTCAAATATCAAAAATATCAGGACAAGCAGAAGAGTCAGCGAGATTCTAGAGATAAAAAGTATATTTCATAGAAAGGATGAAAAATAAAAATGGCATCAGACTTCTCAAGGCTAAGACTGGAAACTAGAAGACAAGGGAGAAAAATTCAGAAGAAAATTGATTTCTAACCTAGAATTCTATACTCAGCCCAACTATCAATGGAGTGACAGAGGAGAATGACACTTTTCAAATATGCAAGGCTTTAAAATTTACCTCCTATTCCCCTTTCTCAAAAAGCTACGTGAGGATGCACTATCCCAAAATAAATCCATAAACCAAAAACATAAATGGAATTCAGGAAATAAGGGATCCAACATAAGGATGAAGTTAGAAGGATTCCACAATAACATTGAGCAGCAGGATTACAGAGCAACTGATCCAAATTAGATCAAGTTAGAAGACTCTTCAAAAGAATTATTCAAGAATATTAAATCAAATATATTGGAAAGAAATTTGCAATAAATTAGTGTAACTTAGCCAACTTAAAAAAATCAATTAATAATTCCAAGGAAAACTAAAAATTGTGCAGAAAGGGAAAAATAATCACAGAATACTACAAAGTTCAGCATAAATACCATCTACAGCACTACAATGTAAACAATAATAATCTTACTACTGTGATTATATAATTATATTGGGGGGAAGTGAGAACAGGAAATATGCTTGTGGGTGGGTAGGGGAGTATGTTATGAAAGGGAGCCATATCCTTAACAGCAGAAGAAGTCAATAGATAGTACCTAAAATTGAAAAATCAAGAAGTAGTAACTTAAGCATGTTATTTAGAAGTAGGAAGGTACAGAAAGTTAGAAGAAAAATAAAGTGGCTGCCTCTAAGAATCAGAAAATGGTTGAAGGATGGTTTGAACCCATCCAGAAATGAGAGAGGCATGTTGTAAGTGGAAGAGTAAAGCAGGGAGATCATGCAAAAGATGAGAGATTCCACACAACTCTTTCAGGACATTTTTCATTAAAAGGGATAGAGGAATAGGGAGGCAAAGAGAAGCAGGCAATCACGGGAGGGTTTGCTTTCACAGACAGGAGGGAGAAGGATGTTTTCTCTTAGAGAACGTTTTAACTTTTTGCTCCCTCAGCTCTTGTGGACATTCCTTAGGATCTGTAGGATATTCCTTAGAATCAATTTTAAGAAGATAAATGAAGTTAATTAAGTGCCCTCTTTGTCTCACCCTCACCCCTAGATCATCCCAGACACATCTCTCTGCTTCTAAGACTCCAGAGGAAGATAAATGCCAGGCTCTGCCCTAACCCATTCAAGGATTTCCTGTAACTCAAGCTTATGCATGTCTTCTTTAAACTGCAACTAAAGCTCCTTTTCTCAATCTCTCATTGGAAATGAACATAAGGATACCATTCCATTTATCTTGGATGCCAACTTTTAAAAGTTCGAAACATTAATTCATTACTCCTTGAACACTAATATTCTGAAGAGGACAATGAAAACTGCCACTGTGTCACCAATGAGAATCCCAAACCACAAAGAAGTTATAATATCTGTCCAGTGTTTTGTTCTGAGTACCAGACCAGTTATTAGTTTCATAATATAGCAATTTTATCCAACAGATCTTAGAATCTGTCTTTTTTCATCACTTTTCCCACTAGAATTTTTTTCCCAAATAAGTGGCTCCTAGAGCAGCCCAGACCAGTCAAAAAGACTGCTCATAATATTTTTAACCAAGAGAACAGAAGTGCTAACCAGGAAGGGTAGGTAGTAAGAGCCAGGTGAAAACACAGGTGGTCATCAGTAACCAAATGATATGATAGAAAGTGGTGTGAAAAATAAGAAACAAAGGCCAAGTCAACAGGGTAGGGAAAATAGAGAGTCCTTATAGAAAGGAGTCCTGGAGGAAGTGCAGCCAGAATGCTCCTTGGAAGCAAGAATGGCCAGACTTCGTCTCACCTATTTTGGTCATGTTGTAAGAAGGGACCCATCCCTGGAGAAGGATGTCATGCTTGGTAGGGTGGAGGGTCGACGAAAGAGGGGGAGGCCTTCAACGAGATGTATTGATACAGTGGCTGCGATGATGGGCTCGAGTATAGCATGGATTGTGGGGCTGGCGCGGGATCGGGCAGTGTTTCGTTCTGCTGTGCGTGGGGTCGCTATGAGTTGGAAACGACTCGACGGCACTTAACAACAACATAGAAAGTTTTGACATTCTCATCTTATTAGGCTAAGCTATATATTGCAAATATCCAATGATGTATACCTACAATTAGCAATATTACTTCATTTAACCTAATCCTTGGTAATACCCTAAAATGAATAGAGTTTAGTTAAAGACCTACTGAAGAGCTCCTACATTATAAAATATGTTTTCTTGCTATACATTTGATCATAGGTTCACCACAAAATTAGTTAGTTTAAGAAGTGTAGCATGAATAAACATCAGAATGACATTTATCTGAGAAGTTAAATCCTGTGTGCCTGTCAACACTATCTGCAGTATTTATTTCAATCAAAGGTACCTAAAATGGGTAGCCATTATGTAAGAATAAATTTAATCATGCTCCTTTCTGCAATGGATACTTTCAGCTTAAGACTAAATTTCCTTTTGGAAAAGGCAGATTGTTGTTGTTGTTAGGTGCCACGGAGTCGCTTCTGACTCACAGCCACCCCATGCACAGCAGAATGAAACACCACCTGATCCTGCGCCAGCTCCATGATCCTTGCTATACTTGAGCCCTTTGTCGCAGCCACTGTGTCAATCCATCTTGTCGAAGGCCTTCCCCTCTTTCAGATTAAGTAGCAGAAATACAAACAAAAGGAAAACAATACTAAAGTGACTTCAATCAGAACAAAGGTTACATTCTCATTTAACATCATGAATTGGAGCTATACCAGGATTAGGCAACATTTTAGCTACTAGAAGAAAGTAGCATTGTAGTCTTCTGTTTTCCTTTTCTTAAAGTCTTTAAAATATTTCTCTTTTTTGCTGTGGATATGAGTAGCTTCCAAAGTTCTGCTGGTCTATTGAAGCTGAACATGGTAAGGAATCTAAGCACCGAGACACTTAGTAAAAATCCTTTTCATCTAGTACCAACAACTCCAAAACAAAAGAGCTCTTGCAACAAAAGGCAAAGGTTGCTGATTTATCTTCTCTCTCTCAAAAATCCACTGCCAACTCCAGCCCACCACCAGAGGGTGGGAGATTATGGCTTAGGACTTAGATGCAGGTGAAACTGGACAAAAAGCTGAGTGGTGTGCTGTACTAAAGATACTTGTTTCTTACTGTCCATATAATATGGGACATACATGGATTGAAATGCATTTCCCCCCAAGACTGGTTTGAGTCTCACATTGCAAACCCACTAGCCACTCCTCAGAAGAAAAGCTGGGCAATCTACTTCCATAGTGATACTGCCTCAGAAACCCAAGGAGTCGTTATGAGTTGGATCCGACTCGACAGCAGTGAGTTTGGTTTGGTTTTCTGTTTTGTGGGCTTTAGCTCCGACAAAAAGGAAGAGAGAAAAAGGGGGCTAAAGAGAATAAATCAGAAGAAAGTTCTGGTGATCTGCTTCCAAAAATCAGCCAATGAAAATCCCATGGATCACAGTGATCTGATCTGCAACCAGTCATGAGGATGGCACAGGACCAGGCAGCATCTCAGTCCACTGTGTGGGGTCACCATGAGTCCGTGCCCAAATCAAAGGCAGTTAACAACAACAAAGAGAACAACGGACAGAAGAAAACGTTTTAGAAAAAGAAGCTCTACATAAGACCTCCAAGAATCTGACAAATATGTTTAGTGTACAGGAGATTCGTAGTTCAATGGTTATAGAGAGAAGTATCATAACATAAAAATATTGATTTATAAACTCACCACTTAGTCCCCAGTCAAACATCCTCTCACATTACTAGGTCTACTTCTTTGCTACTCATTCTCTCACTGACTGAGGGATGCAAATGAAAGATCAACTCTTCAAAAGATGAAAGCATTCAAGAAGTCTACAGAGTGTTGTTGGAGAAATGCTCCAATCACACTCAGCGCCACTGACAGATGAGAAGCTTGCGGTTCATTAACTACTAAAAGAGAGACACTTATCGAGGCTTCAGAACAGAATGATTTTCAATTAAAATATTAAGCCACACTGTGGCACACATCTCTTTGTCTCTCCCAAATCCAGTCTCTCCTTCCTGGGCATATGGACACCTCACTACAGATCACATTTCCTAGCCTCCTTTGCAGGTAGGTATGATGAAGTTAAAACCAAAGGGATATGGGTAAAAGACATATGTGCTTCTTCTGAGCCCTTTCAACTTGAAGACTAGCTACTTTCCCTGACCTAGGACATCTGCACCTTCCCACTAGCTGGAAAGTGCCCATGGCAGAGACCCAGGTTCCACAAGGTATATAAGGCATCACTCTGGGGCTTTGGGGAGGAACAAGATACAGTCTCTCTCCTTCTTGAACAATTTCACACAGCAGAGTTGCCCAACCAGCCTAGACCACCTAACCTACTCTGTGAGAGAGACATATACTCCTGTCTAATTTTAGAAATCACATAAAATAATTTCTCTGTTATAGTGCTTCAACTTTTATTTTATCTAATACAGACACCTTTGCAAAAACTGATAAAGCTTTCTAAGGCTTTTCAAAAAATGACTCTCTTTAGAATTGTGCTGACAAAATCAAATGTAAAATGAAGGACATCAATGTTTTTACCATGTACTTTTGTCAGAAAAATTATGCCACAAGAACAATACTTGATAGACTCTTAGTTCTAAGTATTAGAACATTAGAGCATTGCTGCAATTATGCCCTTTGTTGTTATTGTTAGGTGCCGAGTTGGTTCCAACTCATAGTGATGCCTAAACAGTGCTAAATATCAGATAATATGAACATTTTCATAATAAAATCTTGAATCATACCAGTTTTTATTCTTTTACTATTTACTATAAAATTTTGGTACCCAATATAAGTGGATTCACTTTAACTGGCAATTTTATGGTACCAATTCTCCTCAGATAAAGAAATTTCTCATATAAAACAAATACTTCTCTTTCTGTTTCTTGCTATTTAAAGGAGAAATAAAACACAAGTGAAAACACATGAAATAATAAGTTTCTGAAGTGAGTAAAGTCGTCTTCACAACTTTTTACTAGGAGAAGACATGAGAATAAAGAAAAGAAATTTGGAGATTATATGTTAAATAATCAAATGCCAATATGTGTTTCTTGGCTACAGGATTCTAAAATACTTCTAATAAAAACATTCACCTATGCTACATATCCTTTTCTTGTTTTTAACATAGGAATAAAGAATCAAAGTCATGACTGCATTCAATTTTTTTTAACAGAATGAGAATGTTTCTTTCACAAAAATTTTCAAAAACATAAACAAAGAAAAATAGAAATGGAAGAGGATCCTATAGATTTCAAAAGGTTTTAGAAACATCTCAACTAATTGAAATGCATGTGACAGTGTGACAGTCTGAATACTACCTGGGTATTAATGAATTAAAGCTTGTTGGCAAAATGTGTTTGATATATCAAGGTTTGACGGTATTACAATAGTATTATGTTGTTTTGGTTTTGGTTTGGTGTGATAATGGTATTGTGATTGTATTTTTAAAAGTTCTCATCTTTTAGAAATACACACTGAAATATTTACAGATAAAATAATGTCTGTGATTTGCTTCATAATCTACTTGTATGTACATGGGAGAACACATGATATAAAATTGGTCATGAGTCAATAAATGCTGTAGCTGAGTGAAGAATATAAAGGGGTTCATTAATAGGATCCTAAGTTTGTATGTTTGAAATACTTCACAAATGAAAAGTTTTTAAAGTATGTTTAAGGAAAAGCACAGTTTCCCATGCCCTGGTTATCCAGTACTTTGGACTTGGTAAGAAAGAGAATAGGAAAAAGGTGCATGGAAGAAGAAAAGGGAGGGAGGGAATAAAAGTACCAAGGTAGACAAATAAGAGTAGAAAAGGGTGGATGGGCTCTCCTTCCCCTAGGGCCATTATTACCCTACCTCATCACCAACTCTCTTCTAACCTACAACTGTTCCTATGGATCAGCTGAGCCTCATGATAATATAATGTGACACTTCCTCTTCTCCTACAAACAGGAAGATGTGGTTCCTAGCAGCCAAAAAATAAAACTACAGTCTAATGCAGCATTTGTTTTTGTTATAACTTCTCTCTTCCCTCTAATTCCCCTCTATTCCCCTTTTCAAATTTTAGGGAAGCAGCAGTTGGCTTTTCAAGCCTACATGATAAAAAGAAAATTCAGTCCAATTCAGAGTGGACACTCAAGCAAAGTGGAAATATCCAAGTACAGCCTTTTTTAAAAAATAAAAGAATCATTAGAAAGAGCACCAAAGGTCAAAGTTATAATAGAAGCTACAAAGCATACAAGAACCAGAAGGCAAATTTGACTAGAGGGGAACTTTACTCTAACTTCTAAGGCTTATGAGGATTAGTTAATGAAGAATTTCCAAAAGTAAAATGCCAGCTGCTATATACTTGATCTCTATGAAAAAAAAAAAAAGCGATAAATATTCTTCTTCTATAGAAAACATGTCCATACATTACTGTAACAAATAGAAATTATAGCCAACCAGCTGCTATCAAGTGGATTCCAACTTATTCCATACCAAGTTGATATGACTCCCTGTGTGTCAGAGTAGAACCGTGCTCCACAAGGTATCGATGGCTGGTTCTTCCAAGGAGATCCCCAGGCCTTTCCTCTGAAGTGCTCTCGGTAGAATCACACCACCAATCTTTCAGTTTGTAGCACAATGTTAGCACTACCCAGGGTCTCCAGAAACTGTAAACTATACTGAAGAAGTTTCATGGATATAAGCCATGAGCCAACTACTGTTTGGAAATGTCCAGTGTCCTTTCTTGTATGTCCCATCTCTGATGAAGCACATTGGTAATGTGTTTTGCCTGCTCTTTGCTCTGCTCATCATTGTCATTAACCTCATCCATTTTGAGAAATAATGTTACTGTTTTAAAAAATAGCTACATTAGTAAATTATTTGCTCTGAATATGGGCTCTTTTAAAGAATTATCTACGTGAGATCAATTTGACAATGGCTCCTTGAAAAACTGGATGGGAAACTTAGGGGGTAATGAGTCTAAGTTAATGGCAGTGGAATAACGTGGAAAGGAATAGCAAGAATGGTATCACAACTTAAAGAACGTAACCAATGTCACTGAACTGTACATGAAGAAATTGTTCAAATGGTGTGTCTATCTTCGGCTGTGTATATTCACCAAAATTAAAAATTGAAAAAAAAAAAAAAAACCTGCAAATTCATTGCCATTCCTCCCAGCTCAGGTCCATGTTCCCTCATCTTGAATTTGAATGGGTTTGTGACTCCTTTGACCAATAAAGTACAGTGGAAGTGACACTGTGACCTCTGAGACTAGGTCATAAAAGAGTATGCAGTCCCATCTCATTTTTTTAGACTACTTGCTTTTTGGAACTCCGGTGGCATAGTGGTTAAGGCATATGGCTGCTAACCAAAAGATTGGTGGTTCGAACTCACCAGCTGCTCCATGGAAAAAAAATGAGACAGTCTGCTTCTGTAAATATTTACAGCCTTGGGAATCCTATGGAGGCAATTCTACTCTGTCTTAAAGGGTCACTATGAGTCAGAATTGACTTGATGGCAGTGGGTTTCTTTTGGTTTTTTGGATGTGGCCCTGGGGTGCTGCAAACAGTTAACTGCTAGGCTAATAACCAAAAGGTTGATGGTTCAAACACACTCAGAGGCACTTCAGAGAAAGGACTGGTAATCTCAAAGGTCACAGCAATAAAAATCCCTACAGAGTGCAGTTCTACTCAACACATATTAGATCATCATCAGTCAGAATCAACTCAATGGTGACTGGTTTGGTTTAAGTGGCTCTTTGGACACATGCTGGAATCCAGCCACCATACTGAGAGAAGCTCACGCCAGATGGAGAAGCCAGGTGTAGGTAACTTATTTCAGAATCCCAGCTAAGTCTTAGCTGTCAATTCATCTCAGACTAGGCACCCAATGTGAGTTACAGAGCTTTCAGGCCCACTCATTCAATCACCTTCAGACATTCAAATTTCCCAGATGAGACCCCAGACATTGTAGAGCAGACAAGACATCCCCACTGAGCACCGACTGATTCCTGACCCGAAGAATCCATGGCATAATTAAATGGTTGTTGTTGTAAACCTTTAAGTTTAGGCTGGTTTGTTACACAGCAGTAGATAACTGGAACATGTTGTTCTTGTTGTTAGGTGCTATCGAGGCATCTTTGACTTATAGAGATCCTATACACAACAGAACAAAACACTGCCCAGTCCCACAACAGCTCCACAATCTTTGCTATACTTGATCCCATTGCCACAGCCACTGTGTCAATCCATCTTGTTGAGAGCCTTCCCTTCTTTCATCAACCCTCCACCTTACCAAGCATGACATCCTTCTCCAGGGAATGGTCCCTTCTGATAACATGACTAAAGTGGGTGAGATGAAGTCTGGCCATTCTCGCTTCCAAGAAGCATTCTGGCTGCACTTCCTCCAGGACAGACTTGTTAGTTCTTTTAGCAGTCTACAGTAATTTCAGCATTCTTTGCCAGCACCACAACTCAAAAGCATCAATTTTTCTTCGGTCTTCCTTATTCATTGCCCAGCTCTCACATGCATATGAGGCGACTGAAAATATCATGGCTTGTGTCAGGCACGCCTTACTCGTCAAGGAGATATCTTTGTTCCTCAGCACTTGAAAGAGGTCTCTTGCAGCTGACTTGCCCAGTGCTATATGTCATCTGAGATCCTAACCCGTGCTTCCATTGGCGTTAATTGTAGAACCAAACAATGTGAAGTCTTTGACAACTTCAATCTTTTCTCCATTTATCATGATGCTGCATATAAGTCCAGTTGTGAAGATTTTGTTTTCTTTATATTGAGAAGTAATCCACACTGCAGACTGTATTCTTCAATCTTCAGCAGTAAGTGCTTCAAGTCATCCTCATTTTCAGCAAGCACAGTTGTGTCATCAGCGTATCACAGGTTGTTAATGATTCTTCCTTCAATCTTGATGTCACGTTCTTCTTCATACAGTCCAGCTTCTTGGATTATTTGCCCAGCATACAGATTGAATCAGTATGGTGAAAGGATACAACCCTGATGCACTCCCTTCCTGATTTTAAACCATGCAGTGTTCCCTTTTTCTGTTTGAACAACAGCCTCTTGGTCTATGTACAGGTTCCTCATGATTACAATTAAGTGTTCTGGAATTCCCATTCTTCTCAATGTTATCCAAAATTTGTTATGATCCATACAATCAAATGCTTTTGCATAGTCAATAAAACACAAGTAAACAGCTTTCTGGTATTCTTGGCTTTGAGCCAAGATCCATCTGCCATCAGCAATAATATCCCTTGTTCCATGTCCTCTTCTGAATCCAGCCTGCACCTCTGGAAGTTCTCTGTCAATACACTGCTGCAGCCATTTTCAGTAAGATTTTACTTGCATGCAATATTAATGATATTGTTCAATAATTTCCACATTCTGTGGGATTGCCTTTCTTTGGAATGGGTACAAATATGGACCTCTTCCAGTTACTGGCCAGGAAACTGTCTTCCAAATCTTTTAGCATACCCGAGTGAGTGCCTCCAGTGGGGCATCTGTTTGTTGAAACATTGTAATGGGTATTCCATCAATTCCTGGAGCCTTGTTCTTTGCCAATTCCTTCAGCGCAGCTTCAACTTCTTCCTTCATTACCATTGGTTCTTGATCATATACCACCTCCTGAAATGGATGAATATCGACCAGTTCTTTTT
>NW_006921833.1:4285662-4292668 GCF_000298275.1 Orycteropus afer afer
TACCGGTGATTCTTCTTTGTTTCCAACTTTTGCATTCCAGTCACCACTGATAATTAACAAATCTTAATTGCAGGTTCAGTGAATTTCAGACATCAGAAGTTGATAAAAAAATCTTCAATTTGCTCATCTTTGGCTTTGGTGGTTGGTGTAAATTTGAATAGCAGTTGTATTAACTGGCCTTCCTTGTAGGCATATGGACATTATCCTATCACTGACAGCATTGTACTTCAGGACAGATCTTGATACATCCTTTGTGATGATGAATGTCATGCCCTTCCTCTTCAAATTGTCATTCCCAGGATAGTAGATTATATGATTGTCTGATTCAAAATGGCCAAAACTGGTCCATTTCAGCTCACTAATGCCTAGGATAGGAGCTCTCATAGTGTAGTGCCTAAGGCACTTGATTGCTAACCAGAAGACTGGCAGTTCAAACCCACCAAACACTCCTCGGAAGGAAGATGGGGCAATCTACTTTCGTAGAGCGGTTACTATGAGTTGGGTCTGACTGGACAGCATATAACAACAACAACAACAATGCCTAGGGTATCAATTTTTATGCATTCTATTTCATTTATGACAATTCCAATTTTCCTAGACTCATACTTTGTACATTCCATGTTCTGATTATTAATGGATGTTTGCAGCTGTTTCTCCTTAATTTGAGTTGTGCCACATCAGAGGTGGCACATGGAGGTCTTGAAAGCTTTACTTTATCCATATCAGTAAGGCTGGTTCTACTCTGATGCTGCAGCTCTTTCCCAGTTGTATTTTGAGAGCCTTCTGACCTAAGGGGCTCATCTTCCTGCACTGCATCAGACTGTGTTTCTGGACTATTCATAAAGTTGTGCAGTAATGTATCAGACAGTGTTTCTCTGTTATTCATAAGGTTTTCCCTGGCCAATTCTTTGAGAAGTGAATGGCCTCTTCCTTCTTCCTAGTCTATCTATCTCAATCTGCAAGTTGCAGTGAAATCTGTGCACATGTGCAACCCTGCTGGTATTTGAAATACCAGTGGCACTGCCTGAAACATATACTGTCCTATATCATTCTTTTCAACCTCATTCTCATTTCATTCAACTCTCATCTCTAATCCCTATTAAGTTCCCTCTCTCCCTCAAATTTTTCATCTTCATTCATCCACCTCTGCATTACTTTCAGTTCATGAGCCAATTTTTCCATAGGAATCATTTCAGGGATTCATGTGATCATTTACTCTGACATTTAGTGTGTAACCATGATGTATAAGGAATTATGCCCAAGGCACTGAGGTGGTTAGGTGGTTATAAAGATGAGCAAAACATAGTCCTTGTCTAGAAAGGCGTGGGAAAAAGTAACTAAAAAACAAACAGCTAAAATATGATCTGCTAAGGACTATAAAAGTGGTAAGGCAAAGTGTTTTCAAGTCATTAGAACTCCCTATTAATCATTAAAATGTGATCATTAAAAAGGCAACAGTTACTCATGTTCAAATATTAGGGGCCTTAATGAGGAAGTGACATTTGAACAGAATCTTGACAGATGATAGAAACGTACAACACGTGAATGAAAGTAGATGTGAATGTTCTAACTTTTACAACCACTTCTTCACATACTGCATATGGGGAAAAATTAACTTCTTTGATTTTAATCAGAATGGTAAACAGATAAATCCCTGGAGATAAAGTAGAATATGGCCATGTGTTGGTTATGTCCTTTTCAAAAGTTTTATACTTGTTTCCAATCATGAGTTCAAATTTATATATTTTATTAGCTTAGGAAAGAAGAATTTAAACAGAAAAGCAACAGCTTTCATTATAGAATGACTTTTTTAATTACAAATATTTTCACTATATTTTAAATACCTAGCTGAAATTAAAATAAATTTCAAGTAGAGTAATTTCTCTATTTGGATTCAATTACAGAATCAAAAGTACATAGTGGATAAATGAGAACATGGGAAGAAATCTGTTCCAAACACATGGTACAAATATTTAGAGTGAAACGAGGTAAATGATGTTAGGATCCAGGTCAGCCTGGATGTTAGAAAATTAAGGAATAGTGTCATAGACTTTCAGAATTTTGCAATGGTTTGAACAGAAATCTAGTATTTTACAGAACTTTCGTTTCACCAACTCTTTACTGTCTTCTACAAAACAAACAAATCTTTCTCACTCATAAACCTCCCCTGACCACATAGTCAAAGATCCTCAAGCCAGAGGGTTCTCCTTTTGAGGTGAGATCTGAGCGCTAATTATAAATCATGTCTTATTATTTTAGTGTGAAAATTCCATGATTTGAAAATTCATGTTCTACAAAATAAATCCATGTCCAATATTTTCCAATATTTTCAGTGTTGTACATCTGAAATACAGCAAATGAAATGTACTTAGATAAGTGGTACTGATAAATTGATAACAATAACAGAATAAAATAGTTGATATATATACAGGTTAACACATGTATAAATCAAAACCAATTGCCATCAAGAAGTCTCTAACTCATGGAAACCTATGTGTGTCACAGTAGATCTGTGCTTCATAAGTGTTTTCAATGATTAATTTTTTGGAAATACATTGTCAAGCCTTTCATATGCCACCAGGTATCACTCATTCTATGTTCTCCTCCAAATCTGGGTTGAATTTCTGGCAGTTGCCTGTCAATATACTACTGCAACTATTTTGGAATTACCTTCAGCAAAATTTTACTTGTGTGTGAAATTAATGATATTGTTTGGTTAGCAGACAGTATGTTAACCATGTGCACCACCCGTGTATTCCTAACATATGTGCACTAAACCAACCAAACTCAATGCCATCTAGTCAATTCCCACTCATGTCAACCATATAAGACAGAGTAGAACTGCCCCAGAAGGTTTCCAAGGCTGCAAATCTTTACAGAAGCACACTGCCTCATCTTTCTCCTGTGGAATATATATAAACATATTCATAAATCTCTACTTTGTTCCACACCAATTTCTCAAAGGTATATTTCCAAATCTTTTTTTTTTCTTCTTCTTCTTCCTCTAAAAAACAATCTTTTACAAGTCCAGCCCCTAGCCCACTGCCTGAAACACAGTGTTGTTGTTGTTAAGTGCTGTCAAATCAGATCTGACTCATAGCGACCCTATGTACAACAGAAGGAAACAGTGCTTGGCCCTGTGCCGTTCTGACAATTGTTGCCATGTTTGAACCCATCATTGCAGCCACTGAAATGTCCATTTCATTGATGGATCCCCTTTTCACTGACCTTTTATGTTACCTAGCTATCCTTCTCAAGGAATTAGTCCCTTCTGACAACAGGATCAAAGTATGAGAGATGAAGCCTAGCCAGTTTTGCTTCTAAATACCATTCAGCTGTACTTTTTAAACAGATTTGTTTGTTCTTCTAGCAGTCCATACTATATTCAACATTCATCACCAACACCACAATTCAAATATATCAATTCTTCTGTGGTCTTCCTTCTTCATTGTCCAGCTCTCACATGCCTATGAAGCTATTGAAAATACCATGGCTTCGGTCATGTGTATCTTAGTCTTCAAAGTGACATCTTTGTTCTTAAACACTTTAAAGAAATCTTTTGCAACAGATTTGCCCAGTGAAGTATGTCATTTGATTTCATGACTGCTGTTTCCATGGATGTTGATTTTGGATCTAAGTAAAATGAAATCCTTGACAACTTCAATCTTTTCTCCATTTATCATGATGTTGCTATTGGTCCACTTGTGAGGAATTTTGTTTCTTTATGTTGAAGTGTAATCCAGATTGATGGCTGCACTCTTGGCTCTTCATCAGTAACTGCTTCAAATCATCCTCATTTTCTGCAAGGAAGGTTCTGTCATCTGCACATCACAGGCTGGGAATGAGTCTTCCTCCAATATCAATGATGTATTCTCCTTCATATAGTCCAGTTTCTCAGATTATTAGCTCAGCATACAGATTGAATACATACAGTAAAAGGATACAACACTGATGCACACATTTTGATATTTAAAATCATTCAGTATTACCTTGTTTTGTTCAAATGATGGTCAATTGTTCTATTACAAAGTGTTCTGAAATTCTCATTCTTCACAATATTATCCATAACTTGTTATGATCTACACAGGCAAATGCCTTTGCATAGTCAATAAAAGACAGGTAAATTATCCTTCTGGTATTATTTACTTTCAGCCAAGATCCATCTGACTTCAACAATGATATCGTTCATTCTAGACCCTCTTCTGAATCTGGGTTGAATTTCTGGGAGTTGCCCGTCAATATACTACTGCAACCATTTTTTAATTATCTTCAGCAAAATTTTATTTGTGTGTGAAATTAGTTATACTGTTTGATAATTTCTGCATTCTGTTGGATTACCTTTCTTTGAAATGGGCACAAAAATAGATCTCTTCCAGTCAGTTGGCCAGGTAGCTGTGTTTCAAATTTCTTGGAATAAACGATTGAGTGCCTCCAGAGCTGCATCCATTTGTTGAAATATCTCAGTAGGTATTCCATCAATTCTTGGAACCTTGTTTTTTTATCCATTCCTTCAGTGCAGCTTGGACTTCTTCCCTCAATAGCATCAGTTCTTAGTCTAATGCTACCTACTGAAGTAGTTGAACATGGACCAATTCTTTCTGTTACAATGACTCTTGTGTATTCTTTCCAATTCCTTTTGATGCTTTCTGCATCATTCAATATTTTTGCCTACAGAAAACTTTAGTATCACAACTCAAAGCTTGAATTTTTTTTTCAGTTCTTTCAACTTGAGAAATGCCAAGTGTATTCTTCCCCTTTGATTTTCTAACTCCAAGTCTTTGCACATTTCCTTGTAATACTTTACTTTGTCTTCTTGAGCTGCCCTTTGAAATCTTCTGTTAAGCACTTTTACACTTCATCATTTCTTCCATTTGCTTTAACTACTCTCCATTCAAACACAAGTTTCAGAGTCTCTTCTGACATTCATTTAGGTCTTCTTGTCCTTTCCTATCTTTTTAATGATCTTTTGTTTTCTTCATGTATGATGACCTTAATGTCATTCCACAATCTGTCTGGTCTTTGGTCACTGCTATTCAGTGCATCAAATCTATTCTTGAGATGGTCTCGAAATTCAGGTGGGATATACTCAAGGTCATATTTTGGCTCTCATGAATTTGTTTTAATTTTCTTCAGCTTCAACTTGAACTTGCATATGAGCAACTGATGGTCTGTTCCACAGATGGTCCTCGGCCTTCTTCTGACTGATGATCTTAAGCTTCTCCATCGTCTCCGCAGATGTAGTTGATTTTATTCCTGTGTACCTCATCTGCCAAGGTCCACATTACAGTCACAATTTATGTTGTTGAATAAAGGTATCAGCAATGAATAAGTCAATAGTTGTACAAAATTCTATCATGCAATCACTATGGCCATATTTTCTAATTACTGATGATTCTTCTTTGTTTCCAACCTTTGCATTCCAATCACCAGTAATTATTAACACATCTTAATTGCATATTTGGTCAATTTCAGACTGAAGAAGTTGGTAAAAAAATCTTCAATTTCTTCATCTTTGACTTTAATGGTTACTGCATAAATTTGAATTGTAGTAATATTACCTAGTCTTTCTGGTAGGCATAAGGGAGTATCCTATCACTGACAGCATTGTACTTCAGTATAGATATTGAAATGTTCTTTTTAACAATGAAACACAATATGTACCTAATAAGTATTTTTTGGATGACTCAATGTTGCCACTTTATTTAAACCTTGATGATAGTCACTTCAGAAGCCAAACCTCAAAGATACCGGAAATTTATACTTCAGACCTCTGCTCACTATTTTTTGTTTCTCTTATTGTCACTGGACATTCTTGAAGGAAACCTCATATATCCATCAGTATTTTGATTCAGCAGCATCTTTGAATCATATATTAACAAACAAGTGGACTTTTGTTTCTCTGAAATGACCCTAAGGATAAATTCTGTCCTACACAAGAGGTTCTTTTTTTCTGAAGAGAGTGGGAGCCCAGAGTTTAACCATGGAGTTAAAATGGAGTTCAGAGTGGAGTCTTCTATATCTCTGATATGCAAAATGGCAGTATTTCAACCAAGCTCACTTCCCTGTAAGGAGCTCTGGTGGCATAGTGCCTAAGGCACTTGGCTGCTAACCAGAAGGCTGGCAGTTCAAACCCACCAGCCATTCCTCAGAAGGAAGATTGGGCAATCCACTTCCATAGTGATACCGCCTCAGAAACCCAAGGAGGTGTCACTATGAGTCAAATCCAACTTGACAGCAGTGAGTTTGGGGTTTTTTTTTACCCCTTTGGTCTCTTCCTTGTGATTCGTCTTTATTTATCCTTTATCCACTATTCTTCTAAATATTCTGTTAAAAAATAAAACTGGTGGTGCTGTGGTTAAAGCATTGGGCTGAAAGTGTCAGTGGTTCAAACCTACCAGCCACCCTGTGGGAGAAAGATGAAGCAATCTGAGCCTTGGAAAGTCTAGAGGGTAGTTCTACTCTGTCTTACAGGGTCTCTGAAAGTCAGAATCAACTTGATGGCAGTGTATTTGCTCTCTGTGCCCCTTCTCGCTTTCTCCCTGCCCCTTAATCTACAATACAAAACAACAATACAAAATACAATACAAATGTTGAGTGCCTTGTGATATTATTTGTATGATTAACAGCCTGAAGCTGACCATCGCTAACCTTGTCTTTCGTTCTCAAATTCAACTGTTCTTGAAGCACTTACTAATGAGGACCAAAGGCTAAAGTCTTCAGTGGGTTACACTTCAACATAAAGAAAATAAAAATCTTCACAACTGGACCAATAGCAACATCATGATAAATGGAGAAAATATTGAAGTTGCTAGGAATTTCATTTAACTTGGATCCACAATCAATACCCATGGACACAGCAGTCAAGAAATCAGATGTCTGGTCACAGCCAGCTTACCCAGAGGGACCAAGTAGTTGAACCTGCTGGCTTGGGACCATAGTCACAGGGGACATCAAGCTCAATTGGCATAACATACTATACAAAACATTGTTCCACCTCCTACTTTGG
>NW_006921833.1:4293269-4299125 GCF_000298275.1 Orycteropus afer afer
AAAGTGAATTTGCTCTGTAAATCTTCACCCAAATCACAATTAAAAAAAAGAAATAAGATGTCATACTGCACTGGGCAAATCTCCTGCAAAAGACCTTTTTAAATGCAGAAGAACAAAGATGTCTCTTTGAAGACTAAGGTGCACCTAACCCAAGCCACGGTGTTTTCAGTAGCCTCACAGGCATGTGAAAGCTGGACAATGAATGACAAAGATCTAAGAAAACATGATGAAGTGCTGGTGAAGTATACTGAAAATACTATGGACTGCCAGAAGAACCAACAAATCTCTCCTGGAAGATGCTTCTTAGAAGTGAGAATAGCCAGACTTCATCTCACCTACTTTGGTCATGTTGTCAGAAGGGATCAATCCCTGGAGAAGGGTATCATGCTTGGTAACGTGGAGGGTCAGAAAAAAAGGGGAAGGCCTTCAACAAGACAGATTGACACAGTGACTGCAACAATGGGCAGTTGCAATGTGAGGATGATGCATGACCAGGTAGTGTTTCATTTTGTTGCACACAGAGTCACTGTGTGTCAGAGCCAACTCAATGGCACCTAACAATAACAACATACAGCTTGGCATTCTAGAAACTCTCTTGTTCCTCAGCTTACTACCATCTTAAGCAACTAGAAGGTAAAAGTCTTAGTTATCTAGTGCTGCTATAACAGAAATACCAAAAGTAGATGGCTTTAACCAACAAAATTTTATTCTCTCATAGTTTAGGAGGCTAGAAGTCTGAGTTAAGAGGACTGGCTCTAGAGGAAGCCTTTTTCTCTGTGTGTCTCTTGGTCCTAGAAGAATCCCAGTGCAGGAACCCTGGGTCCAAAGGACATATTCCACTCCTGGCTCTTCTTTCTTGGTGGTAGTAGGTCAGCCCCTTCCCCTGCTCTATTCTGTTCTCTCTCCTTTTATCTCTTCTAAGATAAAAGGTGTTATAAGCCATACCCCAGGGAAGTTCCTCTTACATGGGATCAGGGCTGTGATGAGAATAAAGGTGTTGCATCCCATCCTAATCCTCTTATACCTGATCTGATCAGTTATGACATCATGGGAGATCATTATATACCTGCCACGTTACATCGTTACATAGCTGCTAAACCACTGAGAATCATGGCCCAGTCAACTGGACACAAATTTCTAGGGGAAAAAATTCAATCTATGATATTCCACCCTTTGGCTCCCAGAAATTCATGTTCTTGCCACATACAAAACACTTTCACCCCATCATATCACCCCAATGAATTAAATTAAGTCCAAGTCCAAAACCCATCCTGGGGCAAAGTTTCTCTTCTTCTGTGAATCTAGAATGCAAGTTATCTGCTTCCAAAGTACAATGGTGGAACAGGCACAAGATAGACATTTCCATTACAAGTGGAATAAACAGGAGAGTAAGAAGGGATAACAGCATCAAGAAGGGGTTAAAAAAAAAAAAAAAAAAGCCAGCATCACAATTTACATTAGTTCTCAAGGCTTAAAAATAATCCTCTCTTCCTAGACCATCTAGGCAATGGCCCTGCCCTCCAGACTCTGGGTGTTGGCCAAGCTCTCTGGATTCTGATAGAAACCCCTCACTCTTGGGTTCAGCTTTGACTTCAAGGCCCACTAGAATGGCAACTCTGCTCCCATGGCTTTGGGTGGCCCTATTCTCCTAGTCCATCTGAGTGGCAACCTCATTCCTTCAGCCCCAGCAAGCCCCTTTCTTCTGCCCCTTTGGCATGGCAGCCCCACCCTCTCATCTTTGGGCACCAGATCTGGCTCCATCCCAGTGGCACTCATAAACAGCAGCTCCACATTCTGGAACCAAATTGGTGAAGATCTGACTTTCTGAAATCTAAGAGGCTATGGCAGTCCCACCCTTTGAAACCCCAGTCCTACCCTTTGAGACTGAGGTAGCTCTGCTTCCTGACTTCCTTGTCTCTTTAGCTTCTGCTTTCTGTTTTCATGGTCTCTTGAAGAGGCCAGCCCAGCCTCTGCCCTGTTCCAGCAAGTGCTACAAATCACTTCAACTTTACCAATTATACCCAAAGGCAACCCACTCCACCAGGAAGCCTCCTACCTGAAGGCACTCAGTTATCTTGATCCATAGGCCAGGACGCCTGCTGCTCCATCTCATGCTAGTCTTTTGGTTCTGTTGATTTTTCTGTCTCTCTGTGCCAACATCTCTCTACCATCTCTCTGCCATCTTTCCACTGTCTATTACAACTCTCCTCATTTCCTTCTGAGCCAACACCATAATTGCCTTTTATGTCTATAATTCCACCAACAGTCTCTTCAAGGTAGTCTTGGCTTTAGTATTCAAAAAAAAAAAAAAAAAACTCACTGTCATTGAGTCAATTTCAACTCATAGCAACCCCTCTTTGGGTTTCCAAGACGGTATCTCTACAGAAGTAGATTGCCCAGTCTTCCTTCTGAGGAGTGGCTGATGGGTTTCAACAGCTTTACTACTTGGAATTGTAAAACTCTTTTAGCCTCAATTAGTTACCCAATTCCAAAACTGCTTCCACATTTTAGGTATCTGTTAGAGCAGCACCCCACTCTCACTACCAAATTCTGTCTTGGTTATCTAGTACTACTGTAACATAAATATTAAAAGTAGATGGCTTTCACCAACAGAAACTGATTCTCTCACAGTTTTGGAGACTAGAAGACCGAGTTAAAAGCACTGTTTCTAGAGGAAGTCTTTCCCTGTGAGTGTTTCTTGGTCCTAAGAGGATCCTAGTGCAGATACCCTTGGTCCAAAGGACTCACTCCACTCCTGTCTCTTCTTTCTTTATGGTAATAGGTTCCCTACTCTCTTCTCTCTCCTTTTACCTCTTATAAAATAAAAGGTATTACAGGGCACATCCTAGGGAATCCCCCCTTACATCAGACCAGGGCTATGATGGGACTAAAGGTGCTGCTTTCCACCCTTAATTCTCTTATATATGATCTGATCAGCTTATCACATCAGAGCACATCATAGAGGATCATCACATATCTGCCACATTCATCATGACATAACTGCTAAACCACTGACAATCATGGCTCAGCCAAGTTGACACAAATTTCTGGGTGACACAATTCAATTTACGACACCAGGTATATACATTTTGATATATTAAAAGACCCACATTTCCCTAGGATGTGGGCTATCACACCTTTTATTTTATAAGAGGTAAAAGGAGAGAGAAGAGAGCAGAGTATGTGAGAGAACCTATTACCATAAAGAAAGAAGAGACAGGAGAGGAGTGAGTCCTTTGGACCAAGGGTCCCCGCACTAGGATCCTCTTAGGACCAAGAAACACTCACAGGGAAAGACTTCCTCTAGAAACAGTGCTCTGAACTCGGTTTTATGACAGAAGTGGAGAAGACATAAACAACAGTTCTTTAAATGTTAAAGGTGTTTTCCCTACAGCACATTCATTGTCTTATTTTACCAATCATTTATATTAATACTTCTAGCTAAGGAGCATCGTTTAGTGGAAAGAACCTGAACTTTTTAGTCTGATTGACCTGGCTCTCAACCTTGGCTTTGCCATTTATTAGCTGTATAACTTTATGCAAGTTACTTAACTCCTTTGAGCTTTTTTTCCTTATCTATAAAATAAGGCTGATGATACTAGCCTTCAGGGACTATCATAAGAAGTAATTGAGAAAACATAGGTAGCAAACAATCAGAAAAGTGACTTGAACAGTTGGCTCCAACTTATAGCAGCCCCACGTATAAGAGAATGAAACACTGCCTGGTCCTGCACTGTCATCACTAAGGGTGTTGCATCCCATCCTTAACCTTCTTACACCTGATCTGATTGGCTTATAACATCAGATAATATCATAGGGGATCATTACATTTGTTTCAGCCCATTCTAGCAGCCATTGTGTCAATCTATCTGATTGAAGGTTTTCCTCTTTTTTGCTGACCCTTAGTTTACCTAGCATGATATCCTTCTTCAGGGAATAATCCCTCCTGATAACATATAAAAGGACATGAACTGAAATCTCACCATCCTTGCTTCTAAGGAGCATTTCTGGCTGTACTTCTCCCAAGACAGATTTGTTCATTCTTCTGGCAGTCCATGTGCTTTGGTCCTGGAATGCCACTATAACAGAAATACCACAAGTGAGTGGTCTTCAACAAACTCTTACAGTTTAGAAGGCTAGAAGTCCAAGTTCAAAGTGCCAGCTCTAGGAGCTGGGTGAAGGGCCCTTGACCTTGGGCTTTACCTCTGCCTTTTGCTCTTGGCCCACTGTCTCTTCACTCAGGCAGCTGCTGGCTGCTAAGGCTGACAAACCCAAGGTTGACAAACTCAAATGGAACAGTCCCAAGATTACCAAACAACATGGCAAGCCACTAGTTCAAGTCCAGAGACAGTCCCAAGATTGGCAGGAAACATGGCAGGCTGCTGAATGAAGTCTTGGCTACATTCAGGGTCCAAGTATGCCAAAAAGCTCCAAGACTTTTCTAAAAGCTCTCTTCTTATATACCGAAAACAGACCACCACATTCCTAAGGTAGCTACTCAGTGCTATAGCAGATTCCACTATGGAGTTGATTATCAGTCTCATTACAGGGAGTAACTACATCCAGCCACCCAGCCACTCAAAACCAGGTCCAGCCAAGTTGACACACAACTTAACTACCACACCATGTTGTTGTTGTTATGTGCCATTGAGTCGGACCCGACTCATAGCGACCCCTCCTTGGGTTTCCGAGGCAGTATCACTACGGAAGTAGATTGCCCTATCTTCCTTCCAAGGAGTGGCTGGTGGATGCAATATTCTTCACCATATCATAATTCAAAGGCATCAATTCTTCTTTAGTCTCCCTAATTCATTGTCCAGCTTTCACACACATATGAGGAGACTGAAAATACCATGGCTTGGGTCAGGTGAATCTTAGTCCTCAAAGTGATGTCTTTGCTTTTTAACATTTTAAAGAAGTCTTTTGCAGTAGCTTTGCCTAATACAATACATCATTTTATTTCTTGACTGCTAACTTCCATGAGCATTGACTGTGCACCCAAGTAAAATGAGATCCTTGACCATTTCAATCTTTTCTTCATTTATCATGATGTTGTTTATTGGTCAATGATGTGAGGATATTTGTTTTCTTTATGTTAAGTTGGAATCCATACTGAAGGCTATAGTCTCTGATCTTCATCAGTAAGTGCTGCAAATCTTCATTTTCAGCAAGGAAGATTGTGTTATCTGTATATTGCAGGGTGTTAATGAGTCTTCTTATAATTCTGCTGCCATGTTTTTCTTCATATAGTCCAGCTTCTCAGATTATTTATGCTCACCATAAAGACTGAATAAATATGGTGAGAGAATACAACTATGATATATATCTTTCCTGACTTTAAACAATGCAGTATCCTCCTATTCTATTTGCATGACTGCCTCTTGGTCTATGTACAGATTCCACATGAGTACAATTAGATATTTTGGAATTCCCATCTTAACAATGTTTTCCATAATTTATTATGGTCCACACAGTCAAATGGCAGTATAGTCAATAAAACATAATTACACATCTTTCTGGTATCCTCTCCTTTCAGCCCAGATCCATCTGACATCAGCAATGATATATATCTCCTTCCACATCTTTTTTTTAATACAACTTGAATTTCTGGCAGTTCCTTGTTAATGCACTGCTACTACCATTTACAGTTATCTTCAGCAAAAATTTTACTTGTGTGTGATATTAATGATACTATTTTATAATTTCCATATGTTGAACACTACAGATCATTGGGTTCAAACCTCTCAATTTAGAAATTAAAAACTAAAGCCCGGTTCTGGCAAGATGGCAGACTAGGCAGAAAGACTGCACAGACCCTCTTCAACAAAGAAAAGGGAAACCAATTAACACAGACAC
>NW_006921833.1:4302308-4314703 GCF_000298275.1 Orycteropus afer afer
GAAAAAAAAAAAAAGGTGGGGACCAGGTCTGCTGGTCTGATAGAGCCTGGTGGAACCACTAAGATGATGGCCCCTAGCTGCCCTTAAGGTCTGGAATTGAACCCACACCTGTGGTTTCCAGCCAAACAGAAGACAGACATAGGAGTTGAACATTTACCTGAGGTAGATACACTCCTTGGAGAGAACAATCATGGGAGAAAGAAGGGCTGCTTATGCACAGGGAGACAGTTCAGGGTGCAGGAGAGTATGGAGGGATGGATACTGGGAAGAGGTAACTATGGGGAGGAAGTGGGAGAGGAGCTGTTGCATTGTGGT
This sequence comes from Orycteropus afer afer, assembly GCF_000298275.1. Lineage (NCBI taxonomy): Eukaryota > Metazoa > Chordata > Mammalia > Tubulidentata > Orycteropodidae > Orycteropus > Orycteropus afer. The sequence goes on from NW_006921833.1 coordinate 4,302,624, forward strand.
AAACTGTGGTCAATGTCATGAGACAAAGTAGATGTGAACTGCTGTATGGAAAGTAAATTTGCTCTGTAAATCCTCACCCAAATCACAATAATAATTAAAAAAAACTAAAGCCCCAAAAGCTAAATAAGTTGACAAATATTACCTCTTTTTACTGTTCCAGATGTCTTCATTTTAAAAAATTAACCACTCTCATCATAATTAGTTTCTGAAAACTCTAGTTTAAAATTATGATTTATATAGTTATTTTTTAAAATGTCACTCAAAAGGAAAGGCTACATCACACAAACTCACACACATAAAGTCTACTAACTTTTAAAGCTTCACCCCACCTAGTTTTTAATTTCATTAAAGGAATTAATACAAGTAAAGTACTTAAACCAGTACCTGGCTCTTAAGGGCCATACAAGTGTTTGCCATCAGTATTATTGTTTATTTCAATATTATGGCATTATGAAATTTAATTAATCACTTAAAAATTAAGATGTGCAGGAGTAGATGAAACCTTGCCAGGTGCGATTTTGTAAATAAACAAACAGCAGAGAGAAAAACCAAAATAATACTTTTGAGACCAGTAATCTAGTGTCCTTACTCCCAGACTTCTAAAAAAAAAAAAATTGGCTACATTTAATAGCTGAAGAATTTAATTAAAAACATTTATTTGTTAACATAGAATCCATGAAATACTGCATAATGTGGATGAACTTGGAGGACATTATGTTGAGTGAAATAAGTCAGTCAGAGAAGGACAAATATTGTATTACTCTTCTATTGCAAAAACTCAAGGAAAGATTTGTATGTGGAAGTAAACTTTGGTAGTTACCAGGGCAGCAAATGTCTTGGTGTATATGTTTTCACCACAAAATAAATAAATAAATAAAATTAAGTGGAAAAAATAAAACATTTATTTGTATTGATTGATGATTTATACTTTATCTACATTCAAACAGTAATTGAGATACTATATAACAAAAATGTATAAAATTAACAAGGAAAGTACAAAATGTGTACACTGAAAACTACAAAACATTACTGAAAGAAATTTAAAGACCTACATAAATGGAAAGATATCCCTTGTTCCTGGATTGGAAGACTTAATGTTGTTAAGATGGCAATAGTTCCCAAATCAACTTATGTGTCCAATGCAATCCTTATCAAATTCACTTTTTTTTTTTTTCCAGAGAGAGACAAGCTGACCCTAAAATTCATAATAAAATGTAAGGCACCCTAAGTAGTCAAAACAATCATGAAAAAGAAGAACAGAACTGCAAGACACACATCTCAATTTCAGAACTCACCACAAAGTTATCATAATCAAAGTAGTGTGGTATCATATAAACAAACAGATCAATCAAACAGAATTGATAGTCCAGAAATAAACCCCATACATTGACAGTCAATTAATTTTCAACAAGGTGCCAAGACCATTCAAGAAAAAGAATAGTTTTTTCCACAAATGATGCTGGGACAATTGGACAGCCACATAAAAAAACAGTTACCATCAAACTAACTCTAACTCATGTCAACCCATGTGTGTCAGAGTAGAACTGTGCTCCAAAAGGTTTTCAATGGCTGATTTTTCAGAAGTACATCACAAATTTTTCTTCCACAGCACCTCTACATGGACTTGAACCTCCAACCTTTCAGTTAGCAACTTAGTGCATTAATTATTTGCACTACAAAGGGACTCCAGATAGCTACATAGCCATGTGCCAAAGAACACATTTGAATCCCTACTTAATATCACATACAAAAATTAACTCAAAGTGGATCAAAGGTCTAAATATATGAGCTAAATTATAGAACTTTTACAGGGAAACATAGGTGTAAACCTCATGATATTAGGTTAGGCAATGGGTTCTTAGATATTACACCAAAAGAAAAAAAATAATAAATTAGACTTTATCAAATTTTTTTTTAATTGTGTCAAAGGACACTATCAGAAAAGTTTAAAAAAAGAAAGGGGGTGGAGAAAATACTTGCAAATCATACAGCTGCCAAGAGGCTAGTATCCAGATTATATAAAGAACTCTCACAATTTAACAAAAAAACACAAATAATTCTAATTAAAAAGTAAGCAAAGGCCTTGAATGTCAGACATTTCTCAAAAAAAGATACAGAAATGATCAATAACACAAGAAAAGATGTTCCACATCATTAATCATCAGGGAAATGCAAATCAAAACTACAATTAGATATCACTTCACACCTTCTAGAATGGCTATAATAAAAATAAATGGAAAATAAGAGGATGTGGAGAAACTGGAATCCTCATTCATTGCTGGTGGGAATGTAAAATGGGGCAGCCTCTATGGAAAATAGCTTAGCAGTTCCTTCAAAAGTTAAATGTAGAATTACCATATGACATAGCTATTCTACTCTTATGTAAATTCCTAAAAGAATTGAAATCAGGGATCAGATACTTGTAACCAATGTTTACTGCAGTATTAGTCACAATAGCCCAAAAGTGGAAACAACCTACATGCTACAAGTGCATCACAACTGATGAATGGATAAATAATACGTGGTCTATCCATAGAATGGAATATTAATTATTCAGCCACAAAAAAGAACAAAGTGTTGATATATGCTACAATATGAATGAACCTTGAAAACATTATGCTAAATGAAAGAAGCTACATGTTGTTATATGATTCTATTTATATGAAATGTGCATAATAGGCAAATCCATAGAAAGTAGATTACTGGTTTCCCAGGGCTGGCAGAGAGGAGAATTAGGAAGCATGATGAGGTTTCTCTTTGAGGTGATATTAGATAATGGTGATGGTTTCACAACAGTATGAGATAATAAAAACCACTGGAATGTATTTTGTAACATGGCTAAAAATTGTGAATTTTATGTTATGTGAATTTTATCTCAAAAGAAATTAAAAAATAAGTATTTATGTAACATAGAAATAATATACAGATGAGAATTAAAACAAAGCAAAAGTCAAAAGCCAAAGAAAGGAAGGATACAGAATATATACAAAGCTTATGTTCAGGGTGATTCTAAAATCAGCACATACAGCAAAAATGGAATATATTCAACATTAGCCTTCAACTCTCCCACAGATACCATTCGATCTGTATGCTGAAGAAATAATCCAAGAAGCTAGACTATATAAAGAACATGGCATCAATATTGGAGGAAGACTCATTAACAACCTGTAATATGCAAATGATACAACTTTACTCACCAAAAATGAAAATAACTTGAAGCACTTACTGATGAAGGCCAAAGACTATACAGCCTTCAATGTGGATTACACCTCAACATAAAGAAAACGAAAATCCTCAGAACTAGATCAAAAACAACATAATAAATGGAGAAGAAACTGAAGTTATCAAGGATTTCATTTTACTTGCATCAGCAATCAATGCTTATGGAAGCTGCAATTAAGAAATCAAACATCATATTGCATTGGGCAAATTGGCTGCAAAAGACCTCTTTAAAGTGTTAAAAAGCAAAGAATTGCCTGACCCAAGCCATGGTCTTTTCAATTGCTTCAAATGCATGTCAAACTTGGACAATTAAGAAGGAAGACAGAAAAAGAACTGGTGCACTCAAATTGTGGTTTTCCCCAAGAATAATGAATATACCATGGACTACCAGAAGAATGAACAAATCAGTCTTAGAAGGATTACAACCAGATACTCCTTAAAAGCAAGGGTAGTAAGGCTTTGTGTTGCTTATTTTTGACACATCGTCAGGAAAGACCAACTGCTAGCAAAGGACATTGTGGTTAGTAAAGTAGAGGGTCAGAGAAAACAGGGGAAAACCCTCCAGGAGACGGATTGACACAGTAGCTACAACAATTAGTTCAAACATACCAAAGATGCTGAGGATGGCACAGGACTAAGCAACGTTTTGTTCTGTTTTACATAAAGTCTCCACGAATCAGAGCTGACTTGATAGCAACTAACAATAGCAATAAAATCCACAGGAGACACGGGCCACACTGGTGGCTGACATACCATCTCTGGGCAAGTCGAGCCAAGCATCAGAGGAAACGTCCAGCAGCAGTGGAGAGTATATAAGTTAGTTTTTGATGAGAAAAAAAAAAAAAAGCTACTCCATAACTAGTAGCATAAAACAATAAAAATATCTCTCATGATTCTACAGGTTGGTTGTGAAGTTATTCTCGTCTGTGTTGGCCTAGATAGGACTGGATGCTCTAGGATGGCCTCACTCACATTTCCGGCACTATAGTAGGCTATAAGCCAAGCACTTCAGATCCTTTCCACGTGGCCTCTCTCCAGCAGGACAGTTTGGATTTGTTCCTATACTTCTCAAGGTTCCAAGAGCAGCAAGAGAGAACAAGCCCCAATACATAACACATTTCATATCTCTGAATGCTTTGCATTTGCTATTGTCTCATTGGCCAAAGCAAGACACATGGCCAAGCCCAGAGGCAATATGGGAGGAGCCACCCAAGACATGGATGTGAGAAGGGAAATTATGAGGCCATTTTGCAAATAATCTAGCACAGAGAAAAATAGATTCTTGGGTTTAGGGTTTAGTATTAAATAAAGTCATTTGGCTTGGGCTTGGGGGCTGGTTTGTGCCAAAAATACTTATCTCTAACCACTAAGACCACATTTAGCACACAGTGAGATGTCACTAAAAGTGTTTGCAAACTTAAACAGACTAAGAAGCCAACAGGTCCACCATATCCAGTGAACACATTCTTTGGGGCAAAAATTCATCAAGCAGAACAGTGCATAGAATCACCCCACTCCTTAATTTACTTCTCATCTCTTTTTTTTTTTTTCTTTGTTGACCCATAAAGCTGAATTCCTCAAGTTAAATTCACAAAGGTTACAACCTACTATACAATGATGGAGTCCCTGGTTGGTGTAAACAGTTAAGAGCTCAGCTACTACCTAAAGGTTGGCAGTTTGAGTCCACCCAGAGGCACCTCAGAAGAAAGGCCTGGTGATCTGCCACTAAAAACCCAATTGAGCACAGTTCTACTTTGACACATATGAGTTGTCATAAGTCAGAATCAATTCCATGGCAATTGACACTATACACTGATAATCAGAATGCTAGACATTTCTTATAATTGCGCATTAAATTTGGAGCTTCTCAAAAATCTAGGGATGTCACATAGAATACTGTTTTTTATCATAAGATGCACACCAATTCATTAAAAGAAAAATGTTCCCTGTAATTAACTTTTAAGGAGAAACTAGTTTATGGGATCATAAAGAATAATAAGAGCTATTACACAATATCTTCAACAGAAGTTTGGACAGAAATTACAGAAACATTCCTCAATTGGATTTCCCTTATAGTAACACTTGAAATGGCATATCCACTAAATAAATTAAATAAAACCTTGGTAGAGGCATTTCTATGGGGGCTAAGAGAGGTTCACTGCTGATTAACAAAAGAAATAGGAATGAAGTATTGAAGCCTAGATAGATAGGATCCTTGGTCTATGTCTGTTAAAAATTATCTCAGGCTTACTTTGGGCAAAAGTTGAACAAAATTCAGTTTAACAGTCAACGCTCCATTATATTAAACAAATATTTGTTGTAAAAGAAGAGAACACCTAATTTGTACCTTTCTGATGAGCCAGGTATTTTAAGCTGTACCCTTCGGAATGACCCAATATAACTGAAAATACTGAAAATCCCAAAGACCTATGGCTTCACACTACAATCATGACATTTTGAGACTCCAAATTCACCTAATTTAAGTTTGGTCACTTGATTTCTTATAAAATTGAGCTTATATTCCTCAGATTATTACATATAATAACGACTAAGCCATTGGCAGATGTCCTTTTCAGCATTACTTCTGCCAAGTCAGAAAGCTTCAAAAGGCAGCAAATGTGGTTCTCAGTTTACAATGTGAACTAAAACAAGTAGACATTCATACTTTAAATTAGTGAAATAGCAAAGCAAATGCAAGGTGCCTGAACAACAATCCTCCATGGCTATTAAGATCCTCTAAGACTGGGTACTGTATTTCTTCACACTGCCACCCTCAACCTCACACAGAGAGTACATACCCTAGGAAGGCTGATGAAACCGGATGCTTCACTGATACCACATACATAGTATCTGGGTGATGTAATAGTTAAAGCACTTGGCTGCTAACCAAAAGGTTGAAGGTACAAGTCCTGAGGCTCCTTGAAAGAAAGGCCTGGTGATCTACTTCTGAAAATTAAGCCCCTGAAAAGCCTATGCGGCACAGTGCTGCTCTGACACACATGGGGTTGCCAGGTAATTGATTCAATGGCAATTGTTTTTTCTGTTTTTATACCTGCACTTACACAGAGTACATTTTAAATTATCACTTATTTGATACATTATGTTACATTTAAAATTGAAGATACACTGCATAAAAGGAATAAAAAGCAAACCTTGATCATAAAGAGAAATTCCCTTGTCTAGCCATAACATTAGCCAATCACCCTAAAGTGTTCTCCAAACCAAACCAAACTCACAGCCACCAAGTCAGATCTGAATCATAGTGACCCCTCCTTGGGTTTCCAAGGCAGTATCTCTTTGGAAATAGATTTTCCAGTCTTCCTTCCGAGGAGTGACTGGTGGGTTTGAACCTCCAGCCTTCTGGTTAGCAGTCAAATGCCTTAGGCACTACGCCACCTGAGCTCTCTAGTCCGTGCATAAATAATAGTACATGCATGTTGTTGCCAGGTGCCATCGAGTGGCTTCAGCGCGTAGAGACCCTATGGAAAAGAAAACGAAACACTGCCCAGCCCTGCGCCATCTTCACAATTGTTGCCATACTTGAGCCCATTGTTGCAGTCACTAGATCAATCCATCTCATTGAGGGTCTTCCTCTTTTTCCCTGACTTTGCTTTACCAAACAAAATATCTTTTTCCAGGAAACAGTCCCTCCTGATAATATGACCAAAGTATGTGAGATGAAGTCTGGCCATTCTCGCTTCTAAGGAGCATTCTAGCTGTACTTCTTCCAAGACAGATTTGTTCGTTATTCTGGTAGTCCATGGTATATTCAATACTCTTTGCTAACACAAAAATTCAAATGAATCTTCTGTGGTCTTCCTTATTCATTATCCAGCTTCCACATGCATATGAAGCTATTGAAAATACCGTCCTTGGGTCAGGTGCACCTTAGTCTTCAAAGCAGTATCTTTATAACATTTTTAAAAAGTCTTTGAAGAAGATTTACTCAATGCAATACATGGTTTGCTTCTTGACTGTCACTTCCATTGGCCTTCTTTGAGAATCCAAGTAAAATGAAGTCCTTCACAACTTCAGTCTTTTCTCCATTTATCATGATGTTTCTTGTTGGTCCATGTTGTGACAATTTTTGTTTTCTCTGTGTTGAGATGCAATCCATACTGAAGGCTGTAGTCTTTGATCATCATCAGTAAGTGCTTCAAGTCTTCCTCACCTTCAGCAAGCAAGGTTGTGTCCTCTGCATATCACAGGTTGTTAAATGAGTCTTCCTCCCATGCTGATGCCACATTCTTCTTCATTTAGTCCATCTTCATATAGTCAGATTATTTACTCAGCATACAATTGAATGAGTATAATGAAAGGATGCAACCCTAACACATACCTTTCCTGATTTAAAACCATACAGTAACCCCTCGTTGTTTGAACGACTGCCTCTTGGTCTATGTATGGGTTCTTTATCAGCACAATTAAATGTTCAGGAATTCCCATTCTTGACAATGTTATCCATAATTGGTTATAATCCAAGCAGTCAAATGCTTTTGCATAGTCAATAAAATACAGGTAAACATCTTTCTGGTATTCTTTGTTTTCAACTAAGATTCATCTGACATCATCAATGATATCCTTTATTCAACATCCTCTTCTGAATCCAGTTTGAATTTCTGGCAGTTCCCTGTTGAAGTACTGCTGAAACTGTTTTTTAATTATTTTCAGCAAAATTTAACTTGTATGTGATATTAATAGTATTGCTCAATAATTTCTGCATTCTGTTCAAGCCCCTTTCTTTGGAATGAGCACAAATATGGATCTCTTCCAGTCAGTCAGTCAGGTAGCTCTCTTCCAAATTTCTTGGCATACATGAGTGACAGGCCCACAAAGCCAGGTGCACCTGGTTTTTCATATTGATCAGAACACTAAGTGCTACTAATATAAGAACCTGAACAAGGAAATGCCACATTAATTCACATTCCCTTCTAAATTCTGTCCAGGATTTCCTCAACTTGCTGCCAGTACCAAAATCTAAGAAACAATTTATCAATGTCACCATCTTCATAAGAAATACTAACCACTGCCTACAGAGAGGGAGCTCTGGTGGCATAGTGCCTAAGGCATCTGACTGCTAACCAGAAGGCTTGTGGTTCAAACCGACTAGCCACTCCTCAGAAGGAAGATGGGGCAATCTACTTCCGTAGTGATACTGCCTCGGAAACCCAAGTTGGGGTCGCTATGAGTCAGACCTGACTTGATGGCAGTGGGTTTTTGCCTACAGAGACAGCATCATTTCACAAAGGTCTATCCTATACAATATTAGCTGAGTGAGCATAACTCATAGGCATTCAGCTTTCCCCGTGTGACAAAAGAACTCATCCACTTCCCTACTCTGGTTGATAACTAAAATATTTCCAATAGTGGATAAGCCCATTCATTCTAAAATTAGAAATGAAATTTAAACTGCAAATATCCCTGAAGAAGGTAGCACATCGAACAAAGTTCTCAATTCCAACCTCTCTTGCCAAACATTTCTGGCCTGCAGTTTCTCCTCTCTATGTGCATCTGATCTTTCCCTACCAGATCATTCCATTTGGCACAGTAGCATCACTTATGCTCACAAAGAAAAGTCATTACTTTGATCTGCATTCCCCTCTAACTACCACATTATTTCTCTGAGTACCCATAGAGCAAAAATTCTTGATAAAAGAGATACTGCTATCTCTTTTTTCACCTCATGTGCTTTCACATTCCCTTCTGAATGTGAAATGACCTTGGCTGAGTGGCTGGGCAGCTGGATGTAGTATCCCCCATGATGAGACTGGTAATTAACTCCATGGTGGAATCTACTGTGAGCAGCTGAGTAGCTGCCCTAGGGATGTGGTCTGCTTCCTGTATATAAGGAGAAGCCTTGGGGAATAGTCTCCAGCATATGGCACGCTTGGACCCTGCATGCAGCTGTCTTGTTGTTCAGCAGCCCACCATACTCTGCTGACCTTAGGACTTTCAATGGACTTGAATTAATGGCCTGCCGTGTGGCTCGGTAATATCAGAACTGTGCCATTTTATTTGTTGACCTTGGGCTTGCTAGCCTCAGCAGCCAGCAGCTGCCTAAGCAAAGAGATGCCTCTAGTTTCAGTGGGATGGAAGCAAGAGGCAGAGCTGAAGCTCAAGGTCGAGGGGCTTTCACATAGCCCCTAGAGCCTGGCACTTTGAACTTGGACTTCTAGCCTCCCAAACTGTAAGAGAATAAACTCCAGTTTGTTAAGGCCATCCTATGTGTGGTATATTCCTGTCAGAGTGGCACTAGGTAACCAGAACACTCTGAAGTGTGCATCTCAGTCCTGAGATTTGCATCTCAAGAACCTCAGATTTATATATCTAACTGCCAACCTGACATCTTTATTTGAAAGTCTAACAGGCATCTCAAATAGAACATGGATAAAACAGAACTTGAGATATCTTTCTTATCTGAGTAAATGGCCTCACCATCTCTGCAGCTACTCAGCCAAAAATCTTTAATTTATTCCATTCTTATACCTCAAATCTAATCTATCTACCTGTTCTAAGGGCTATACCTACAAAAAACATTCTGAATCTATTCAAGTCTCTCCTTCTTCACACTTCTCCAATCCACTTGCTTGTTTCTGCTTCTTTGCAGTCATCACAAGAGCATTACTAGGCCAGTCTGAGAATAAACCAGGCTAGCCTACCAGACCGCCAGCCATATGTCAGTTTGTCACACTGTGGTGGCTTGCATGTTGCTGTGATGCTGGAAACTATGCCACTAGTATTTCAAATACCCACAGGGTCATCCATGGTACATAGGTTTCAGCAGAACTTTCAGACTAAAACAGAGTAGGAAAAAAGGCCCAGTGATCTACTTCCAAAAGTTAGACAATGAGGACCCCACATATCAGAACAGCATATTATCCAATATAGTGTTAGAGGATGAGTTTCCTAGGTTAGAAGGCACTGAAAATATACAATGACCACAACAATGGACTTGAGAATATCAACAACTGTAAAGATGGCATAGGACTGGGCAATGTTTCATTCTGTTGTGCAAGTGTTGCCACAAGTCAGAGTCAACTGAATAGCAACTAACAACAACAAGCCTGCTAAAGGGATTTGACACACACATGGAAGAGAGTAGAGTTGTCCCAGATATTCAAGCTAAGGCCATTCTAGACCAGCCGACAGAAAGACACCCCATCAAATATGTTAGAGAATCCAGTAAAGTTACATAGCTGCCTATCTGACCCAAAGCTGATGGTAGACACATGAGAAAGCCCAGCAGAGATCAGCCAACCATGGGCCAGATCAGCATAACTACCCAATAATTCCACAGACTAATGAGAAAAAGGGAGCTCTGATAACATAGTGCCTGAGGCACTTGACTGCTAAGCAGAAGCCTGGCAGTTTAAACCCACCAGCCACTCCTCAGAAGGAAGATGGGTTAATCTACTTCCGCAGTGATACCGCCTCGGAAACCCAAGAAGGGGTCACTATGAGTCGGGTCCGACTCGACGGCACATAACAACAACAACAACAATGAGCAAAAATAAATCTTTATTGTCATATCCTACTGAGTTTATAAGGATGTTTGTTACATGACATTACTGTCATAATAAATAACTGATAGAACCACTAGCAGCTCTTGTCAGGAGTACTGCAATAGCCTGCTAATGAGTCTGCCTACTGCCTTTCTTATCTCCTTATAATCTTTCCTTCACTCATCAGTCAATATACTGTTGTAAAAATCTAAATGAGTTCAAGTCCCCAGCTCTGCTTAAACCCATAACGGCATCTCAATGTACTTAGACTAAAACCCAAACTCCTTAGTTGGCATACTGTCTACTTCTCCAGCCTTATCTAGTACCATTCCCCCATAGCCCACTATGACTCAACCATATCAGTCTTCCTGTCCTTCAAACACAAAAAACTCATGGCTGCGGTCTTTGCTTACAGAGATCTCTCTGCCTGGAAAATCACCCCTCTTGCTCTCTGTATACTTGGCTCCTTCTTATGTAACTTACATTTCAGTTTGAATTCACCTTCCCAAAGAAGTCTTCTGTCAACCACACAATGTCTACAAGTAGATATTCTATCTTTATTATTTGTGTGGTGCTTATCCCTGTGTGACATTTTTCTTGATTGCTAGTTCACCGTCTGCTTTCCCCACTGACTATAAGTTCCAGGGGGACCAGGACAGAGCGAGGAGTCAACTGCAGGGATCCAGGTGAGGGGAGGGAACCCAGGCCATGCCCCACAAGCAGCAAGGTTAGAAAATGGGTGAAAGGACAGCAAAAGGCCAGGGGGACCAAGACAGAAAGAGGAGGCAGCAGTATGGATCCAGGTAAGGGGAGGTTGGAGAGGTTTCCAACAGCTAAGGGAGACGAACTTGTCTGTCGGTTTGTCCTACTGTGGTGATGTGTTGCTGTGAGTCTTGAGGCTGTGGCACAAGTTTTTCAAACCCAGCTGGATGCACATGGTGCACAGGTATCAGTGTGGCTTGCAGACTGAGACAGACTAGGAAGAAGGAAGAGCCTATCCACTTCTCAAAGATTTGGCCAGGAAAAAAACACATTGCCTGATACACTACTGTGCAACTTTATGAATAGTCCAGAAATATTGTTCAATACAGAGGAGGAGGATGAGTCACTTAGGTTAGAAGGCTCTCAAAATAGGACCAGGAAAGAGCTGCATCATCAGAGTAAAACCAGCCTTACTCATATGGATAAGGCAAAGCTTTTGAGACCTCCATTTGCTGACATGGCACCACTCAAATGGAGGGGAAAAGCTGCAATTAATTAATAATTGTAACATGGAATGTATGAAGTATGAATCTAGGAAAATTGGAAGTTGTCAAAAATGAAATAGAATGCATAAAGATTGATATCCTATGCATT
>NW_006921833.1:4317018-4333956 GCF_000298275.1 Orycteropus afer afer
TTGAGTTGTGGTGCTGGCAAAGAATGCTGAAAGTACCACGGACTGCTAAAAGAACTAACAGATCTGTCCTGGAGGAAGTGCAGCCGAAATGCTCCTTGGAGGTGAGAATGGCCAGATTTTGTCTCACCTACTTGGGTCATGTTGTCAGAAGGGACCATTCTCTGGAGAAGGATGTCATGTTTGGTAAGGTAGAGGGTTGACAAAAGAGGGGAAGGCCTTCAACGAGATGTATTGACATGGTGGCTGAGACAATGGGCTCAAGTATAGCAAGGATCATGGAGCTGGCATGGGATTGGGCGATGTTTCGTTCTGCAATGCATAGGGTCATTATGAATCGGAAATGACTCGACAGCACCTAACAACAACAACGTAAGTTCCACATGAAAATGAATCTTGTCTGTCCCTATTCACTGCTGGACCTCCAGCTCCTAAAACAGTTTTTTCACATAGGTGCTCATTAAATATTTGATGGATGCTGCCTGACTTAGGGAATATATGAATGAATCAGATCCTTTCCAACATCAGATTTTTATAAAGAAGGAGCTAGCAAGCATAAATGACAAAGTGATCTGAGAGGGAAGTCTGGATGCAGAGAAAATATGTCCCCTGGTATAGCAGAAAAGATATGAGTTTGGATTCTAGAAACAGCCTAGAATGGAAACTTGGCTCTGCTCTTTAGTAGCTGTGTAAATATGGACATTCTACTTATATCTCTGAGCTTCAGTCCATAAAGTGGGCTAATAATTCCTACTTTCTAGAGTTATTGCAGTAAGAAGCTCTGGTGGTGCAGTGACTAAGGCATTTGACTACTAACCAGAAGATGGGCAGTTCAAACCCACCAGCCGCTCCATGGAAGGAAGCTGGGGCAATCTACTTCCATAAAGATTTATTGCCTCAGAAACCCAACCGGGGTCTCTGTGAGTCAGAATCAACTCAATGGCAGTGGGTTCTTAGATTTGTTGCAAGAAAATTGTATAAAGTGCTTAGCATGGTACCTGGATCACAGTAATTACTAAGTAAACATTAATAATGACAATAATGGTGGTGAAGTGTGATGATGGTGATGATACCTGAAGCCAATCCTACTATTAGAGATTGAATTGGCGTAATTCCTTGAATCTCACTCCACCTGTTGAGTATACTTATTTTTATTCTTCAATTTTCAGTCATTTCCAGTTTGTCTCTTCTCCCAAAAATGGAGTAAGCATAGGACTTGGAACCAGAATATTTGGATTCTGGCCTTGGCTCTCCCACTAACTAGCTGAGAGATCTTGAGTGAGTCACTAACATCCATGGGCTGAAAATTACCTTTTCATCAACTCTCTCCATGCCCAAGGCAAGAGGCACAGGAAACATTCTGTGAAGAGGGAGAAGAGCTGATGTAAGATAGAGACATGGAGATAGGCCGATAGCAGATGGAATGGGCGATAACATACCAAAGCACAAACAGGAACATCTAAACACGTAATTCAAGGTTTCCCAAATGGTGTTTCTCAGAACGCTGTTGTTGTTGTTATGTGCCGTCAAGTCGGACCTGACTCATAGCGACCCCTCCTTGGGTTGCCGAGGCAGTATCACTAGGGAAGTAGATTGCCCCATCTTCCTTCCGAGGAGTGGCTGGTGGGTTTGAACCACCAGCCTTCTGGTTAGCAGTCAAGTGCCCTAGGCACTACGCTATCAGAGCTCCTTCTCAGCACACTAGGATCTGTCAAATAACATCTGTCAAACACATGCTTTTATCAGATCACAATCTCATAAGGGCAGGGACACAGGCTGGGACTTTATTTTCTACCATAGGACCAGTACCCACCACAGGGCCCAATACACACATCATGCTATGGGCTTACAGTATGCTTGCTGAATGAATAGATGCATTCATGAATGAATGAACAAATATACTTGGGAAAAGCTGAGTTAAACAATGTCAAACTGGTTTCTGGTGTGCATTTCTCCGAGCCTTTAATATGTAAATAGACTCTGTGAATCATACAGAATGCAGAACGCAGCATTTCCCAATCTTATTTGATCACAGAACTCTATTTCCCTTTAACCTGATTAACATCTCCCACAATTGTAGTATTCTGTAAAACACAGCTTGGGAAACATCTTAAGCTTACATAAATCATGTTTACTATCACGAAATAAATGAGTAATCTTACGCATAGTAACTCATAGTGACCCCCTTTGGATTTCTGAGGCAGTAAATCTTTACAGAAGTAAATTGCCCAGTCTTCTTCCATGTAGTGACTGGTGGGTTTGAACCACCAACCTTCTGGTTAGTAGTCAAATGCCTTAGGCATTATGCCACCAGAGCTCCTTACTCTTTATATATAAAGTAATTTAAAAATCAAGTAATTTGGCCCATTCTAGTATGTAGCTGTCTAATTCTCATTTAAAGCGTTTTCAGATAGCCTATTTTCTCCCTGCATCCTGCCTCTTTAAATCTCCATCACCAGACAGGTCCTCCAATCTTCTAAGCAGCAGCTAATGCCTCAATGTCCTGACTAGTTTCTTGGTTCTGCTCTCTGCTCCTGCATAACCAGTCTGCTCTGTAAATCCTTCCACCTCTTCTTCCACTCTCTCTTCTATCTCCATCCATAGTCTTAGTAGGAACTTTGTCATCTGCTTTGATAACTTCTCTTCCCTTTTTACAGTCAATCCAACAAAATTTTAATCTTTACATTTACAACATCATTCCACTCTTGAAAACTTTACAAAGTATCTCTTCTCCTTTTATAATAAAGGGTATTCTTTCTCTTGCACTCTCCTGCTTAGGCCCTCTTTAGGGTCAATTCCTTACCCTTAAGTAAATATATACATATCCAATCCAATCTTCATTTCCCACTGCTCATTTCCAAGTGATCAAGCAAGTAAACACACCTGGCCTTCTCACAGCTCCATGCCTTTGTTCAAGCTCTTCTTTCTACTTTCAAGCCTTTTCCCTCTTTATTCACCCATTGAAATCTTACACATTTTTCAAGATCCTGATCACAGGTAATCCCTTCTCTGAAGATTCCCTTATTTTCCACTCCTATCACAATTTACTACTCTCTTTTCTGTCCTCAAGGCAATTTCACAATTTATAAAAGTCAAATATATAAGACTGGTGTATATATGAATACAAAGATCAGAGTTGGGAAAGAAGACCATGAACCAGGTGAACTTATCAGAGAGATAAGTTAAACCACACAGAATTGTGGCCCAGCCAAGTTGACACACAGCTCCAACTATCACAGGTGTATAAGACTTGCCCTAGTGGAAGGAAGGAGCACACCCAGACCCTCCCCTCCATGTTCCTCACATCTCCCTGACACAGCCCACACACATAGATTCAGGTAGGATGAGTATAGTATTAGAGAAATCTGTTCTTCCTAGACATCTGAAAACTACTTGTCCACTTACTCTGAATGGTCATCAAAGACTGTCCAATGCTTAACTTATCACACCTCTGACACCAGCTGGGATCTCAACCAGGTTAGGCTAATACCTTGCCTCTTATTCCCAGTTTCCTTGGCTACTAGCCTTCCTGATCAGTTGTCTTATGTACTGTCAACCTTCCTTCCTTCCACTAGGGCAAGTCTTATACACCTGTGATAGTTGGAGCTGTGTGTCAACTTGGCTGGGCCACAATTCTGTGTGGTTTAAGCAATGGTGATGTGGGTTATTCCAATGATGGGATCATCTGTATATGTTTTGAATAGCCAATCAATTGAAAGGGAGTTTCCCTAGGGGTGTGGCCTGCTTCCAGTATATTTATGGACATCCTGGGAAAAGAGACACTCTTCTGTGGATTGGGATTCTGTTGTGCTAACTGTCTGTGAGCAAACAATCCACCATTCAGCCTGGAGAACTTGAATTCGTCATTTGTTGGAGTCAACAGCCAGTATACTGCCTGCCAACCTTGAGCTCCTCAGCCCCTGCAGCTGTGTGAGTCAGGAAAAGCATCCAGCTTGACGTCTGAGCCAAGAACTTGGGACTTGCCAGCTTCTATAAGTGTGTGAGTCATATTCCTAAGATAAATTTCTCTTTCTCTATATACATAAGCTTTACTGGTTTTGTTTCTCTAGAGAACTCAGTCTAACCCAACACCTGAAAAGGAAAGCTTAAGCTGAACATGGTATAGACTCTGTTGTTGTGATTAAATGCCATCAAGTTTATTCTAACTCATGGTGACCCCACGTGTGTGGAATAAAACTGCTTCAAAAGGTTTTCAAGTTTGTGACCTTTCAGAAGCAGATTGCCAGGCCTGCCTTCCAAGACTCCTTTGGGTGAGTTCAAACTGCCAACCTTTCAGCCAGTAGTTGAACCCTTAATCATATGCAGGACTCCTGGAACAAAATCTACAGAGATCAAAGGCCTCCAGTCACAATGTAGGCAACACCACACACCAACACCCAACAAGCAGTGGGCTTATCCAAAGGGTAAACAGAGAAAGGAAATGCAGAATCCAGGATAAAAATATTCAAATTCTGACAAGTCTATCTATTAGGCTAGACTTTTCCAAATGAAAATAACTAAATTTAAGAAAACAACAATGACAACAAAGAAAGAAAGAAATGCATTGGCTCACATAACCAAGAAGTCCACAGATGTTTCAGGCACTGCTGAGTCCTGGGGTTCAAATAATGCTGTCTGTGCTATCACTACTGCTCAGTCCTACTTCTCTGCGAATGATGGCTTCATTCTCTCCTACTGCAAACACCTTCCTCCATGGGGCAGGGAAAGATGGCCACCAGGATCTCCAGCTCACATCACTCCAGCAGCAAAATAATCCCAGAGGGAAAGAGTGCCTCCTTTCTAAAATGCTAACAGGAAAGGACCCTGCTTCCCAATCACTTGGCCAGGCAGATGGACTTCTCCGACTGGCCAAACCTAAATCAGATGACCAGCCTGGGGTTCGTGTCAACTCTACCCAGACCACACGAACTGGGGATACAGTGGTTCCCCAAAGGAAGAAAATCTGGGCAAACAAATAATATATGTCCACTACAGTGTGGCCACTTGTCAATAAGGCCCAAATACCAAAAGGGGAAGTCCAGTCCTGGTACTTAAAGCACAAAAGGGCTTTGAAGTCAGACAGAACTGGTTTCAAATTTCAGCTCTGACACTTACTAGCTGTGGGACCTCAGGTATACGACTTAATTTCTCAGTGCCTCAGTTTCCTCATTGTAAAATTGGGATCATAATAGTACCTACCGCCTAGAGATGTTTGTGAGGATTCAATAAAATAATGAACATAAATAACTAAGCACAATGTTTGACACAAAATAACTGCTCAGTAAATGGTATATATTATTAGTAGTAATAATGATAATGATAATTGTTATTACTATTAGAACAAGGGTACCACATGAAGTGTAAGCTGACTTGGTGAGAGAGAGAGAGCCCCGTCAGTATTTAGGTACATCAACCCTGGGTCAAATATCATTAAGGGCAACTCAGGACACAATATATGGCTCATGAGTCAACAACGAGATAACGATTCAAATCAATAAAAGTGTTGAGCACCAATGACACCAGGGATATAAGGCACATATGGCTGGAAGGTAAACTACCATAACTATGATTGACTATGACCCTGGTACACTCTTTGGGGGAAGAAAGGTTGACTGAGGCTGCTTTGGTACTTTCAGTCCTAGGCTATGGGTACAAGGACAGTGCTGAGCACACAGGAGAACAACGCCAACAGATCCAATCTGGGGGATGCTGGAAAGAAATAGGAGAATCACCACCATGGAAAAAAAAGCCTTTGCACGAATGAGAGAAAAGTGTTCCTTCCTTTAAACACTTTACTTCCATCTTCTAAAAAACTGTTGGAATAAACACATAAATCTACTATGTCTACCTTGTGAATGACCCCAGTGTATAACCATGTATTTTACAGTGTGTAACATTTAAAACTGTTCATGGTAGAACTGGGTAGAGGCAAGAAAAATGAAATGATGAATGAGAGAGGTCAGGGAGTAGAGTAGGAGTGAAGCATCTGAGAGTCCCTGGGTCTCTGGAGACAGAGAATAGCTTCTTCTGCAGAGCTATGCCATCTCCAATGTGGTAGCCACTCACCATGCTGAACAATTGAAACACAGCTAATGTGGCCAAAGACCTAAATTCTTAATCTTAATTAAAATTTTAAAACTGAAGTAATATAAAGTATTTTTCTATTAACTGCAACCTTATTATTTTGATAGGACTATGGAGGGGTCGCTATGAGTCGGGGTCGACTCGACGGCACATAACAACAACAACAACAACAACGTGTATTTACTTTATCTATTACATTTCATAAGATATTGTAGTGTACCGGTCAAGACCACGAATTGTTTCTAGTATCTCATTAATAATATTTATAGGTTACATCTTGAAATTGTAATTTTTATATACTGTTGTTGTTGTTGTTATGTGCCATCGGGTCAGACCCGACTCATAGAGACCCCTCCTTGGGTTGCCGAGGCAGTATCCCTGTGGAAGTAGATTGCCCAACCTTCCTTCCAAGGAGTGGCTGGTGGGTTTGAACCACCAGCCTTCTGGTTAGCAGTCAACTGCCTTAGGCACTATGCCACCAGAACTAGGTTAGATAATATATATTATTAAAATTTATATCACCTGTTAGTTTTTACTTTTGTGGCTAGAAAACCTTAAATTACGTATGTGCCTCACACCCATATCTAACCCCACTGCTGTCAAGTTGATTCCAACTAACAGTGAGCCCCTTTGTGTCAGAGTAGAACTGTACTGCACAGGGCTTTCAGTGGCTATAATCTTACAGAGTCCTGGGGTGGTATAAACAGTGAAGCATCTGGCTGCTAAATGAAAGACTAGCCCATTCAAGTCCATCCAGAGGCACCTCACAGAAAGTCCTGGTAGATACTTGCAAAAAATCAGCCAATAAAAACTCTGTGGTTGTTGTTGTTTGGCACAGTTCTATTCTGACATGCATGGAGTCTCCATAAATCTGAACTGACTTGATGGTTTGTTTGCTTCAATCTTACAGAAGGAGATCACCAGGACTTTCTTCCACAGCATCTCTGGGTGGATCTGAACTGTAAACCTTTGGGTTAGCAGCTGAGTACAAATCATTTGCAGGGACTCACAGAATATTTCTATTAGACAGTGCTGTTATGAAGATATCTTAGGATCTACAAGGTTAAGGGGCCTTGAGTATTATCCAGAGGAACCAGTTGCTTTGCTTTTGCTTGAAGAAGCTCTTCACATTTCCTTCTAGATCGCCCAATCTGTTTACCAGGAAGGAAAATAAGACAGGAAGAGAAGAGGAGCATAGCTGGGTGAGTTAAGCTCAATAGAGTTCTTAGAAAGAGCTGTGGGGTCAGAGTGCCATTTACCAAGTGTCACAGAACCTCCTTAAGCTTCAGTCTCTTCATCCAAAAAATGAAGAAAATTATCTTAAATTAAATGAGATAATCCACATAAAGAGCTTAGCACAGAGCTTGGCACACCAGCTACACTCAAGAAGACTGGAGCAGGGTATCATTATTTGGGAGTAAAGAATGTGAAAAGTAATCGTTTCCTTCGTATGACTTAGTTTAGAATGCCACGATACAAGAGGCTGCACAAGTCCCTTCAGCGTTTATCTTTCTAAACTGAGGAACTGAGTTGGAGGGTTTCACTCCATCTTTTATCCAACTGATACATTGATTTGCTTTGCTTTAAATCCATTATTCTTTAAGTGACATTGGTAAAAAATGCAAAAACTATCTCAGATGCTGAAATATCATAAAAACAGGTAAGATAGTATTTCTGAATTATTTGTGACAACAGCCAAGATTTAGTTAGCCTTTTTACTCCAAATCTTATACTTAGTGAATGTTTTCAGGCAAGAATTTAAAATAATTCTTAAATCCCTTTCTTGAGTCAAAACCTGGAATCTCAATAATGTCCATGCACAGATGGATTCATTTTACCTAAATGCATTCTTGACTAATTTCTTGCCATTTTGCACAGATTTGAGATCAGCAGCTTGGCTTTGTAGTGTTCCAGTAGATTCATTGTTGACTGTAAACTTGGAGTTTACACTGTATACTATCTCTTATGCATCATTCATTTTAAAATAAATCATTAGACTAGTTCAGTCACATCTGTGTCCTGAGAAATGTCCATTTGTGCCTAACCTTTGTTCTTTCAGTCTCCTCCCTATTCTTGATTTTAAAAACATTTCTTCTAACCTCACTCTGACTCAATTGATTTGATAGCCTTTGATGTGGAGTCTTTTCACAGCACTGTGAAAATCACAGGTTATCCCTGGCTTCCTTATTCACTTAATGCTCTTTAAAAACTGTAGTGGATTTCTCAAACATGATTTTCCCTCACAAAGGAGTGGTCTATTGCCCCCCACAAAAGGTTATGTTTGCTAAAAACTATAAAATCAATTTTCCCTACATATGCACACTCATGTAAAATTTATTCTAGATTCCACTGCTCCACAAAGTTCAAGAAGAATTCCATAAACAGTATATTAAATTTACCCTCTAATTCTCAGCAAGTTATTACCCTCTATAAGGCTCACTTTTCTCATCTGCAAAATGGGTGTAACAAATGTGCCCTTTGCCAACCAGAACAAGCTATCTCATTATTCATGAATGTGTATAAAACACTCTGAGAAAAGCTCAAAGTCCTTTACAAGCATTAGGCCTTGACTCTTTCTGAAGTGGACTGTTAATTATGTGTCATTATGCTTTGTTTAATAGATGGAAAATCTGAGGCATAGGAACATAATTCCACTTAATAGCTGCCTTAGAATCCAGCCCAGGCTTTCCAAGGCTTTAAACAACAGAATATACTGCCCAAAAGGAAGTCAAAGAAAAAATCTCAATAGGAATTCACTCTGCTCTTGTTCTTTAACAAGAAACTACATTAACGCAAAATTCTCTAACACTGTTGGTTGTCCTGTTGGTCCAGTTGGGCCCTGCTTACTCATGCAGTCCAAGAATGGGGAACTGGGTGTGAGAACTGGGGTTTCCTAAGGATGTACGGTGCCTTCCCGGCTCAAGGGAGGGTTCATGAACCCTAGGCCAGGAACAAAGGTCAAATGTAGTTTCACGGCTATCATAACACCTCTACACCTTTTG
The DNA here is from genome assembly GCF_000298275.1 of Orycteropus afer afer. NCBI lineage: Eukaryota > Metazoa > Chordata > Mammalia > Tubulidentata > Orycteropodidae > Orycteropus > Orycteropus afer. Next base: position 4,326,102 of record NW_006921833.1, read on the forward strand.
TTACTGATCCCGGGGAACTTTTCCTATCATCAACGCAATAAAAGGAAATGAAGCCATACATAGTACTAGCAAAATCACAGCCTCTACAAATGGACTTGTCAAGTCCTCTGGCTTTATGTGACTGTAACTGCATGCATCTACTTCCGTAGTGACACTACCTCGGAAACCCAAGGATGGGTCACTATGAGTTGGACCCAACTCAGCAGCAGTGAGTTTTTTTGTTTTTTTTTTAACTGCATGCATAACATGGCCTCCATAGCTCCAGTTATACCTTCTGTCCTTCCTTATACAGATGAGATGCTATTGATCTAAAAGATCAAAAACGAGAGAAATAGAAACTTTATATAACTCTACCAACTAGTGAGTTAGTTTTCTTTTCCCATTTTTTTTTTTTTAACATTATTGTAAAAATATGTATAACACATATGCCAATTCATTACTTTTCTGTTACTGGGTGAGATTTTTTAAGTTATTGATTTGAGCTTTGTGACAATGATTAATAGTAGCCAGAAAACCTTAGCAGGATCTTAGTAGAAGTAGCTCTGGTGGTACAGTGGTTAAAGCATTTGGCTGCTAACCAAAAGGTTGGCAGTTCAAATTCATCAGCCACTCCATGAGAGAAAGATGAGGTAGTCTGTTTCTATAAAGACTTACAGCCTTGGAAACCCTATGGGCCAGTGCTATTCTGTCCTACAGGGTGGCTGTGAGTTGGAATTGCATAGACAGCAGTGGGATTTTTTAGAAAACCTTAATTTCAGAGTGGTATTTTTGGAGAGAAGTATTCCCTAAGGAAATAAACCCCCAAGGGGGCTGAAGAATGTATGACAACATTACACACTGCTTTCTAGTCGAATCCGACTATTAGAGACCCCTCCTTCAGTTTCCGAGGCAGTATCACTACGGAAGCAGATTGCCCAACCTTGTTTCCAAGGAGTGGCTGGTGGGTTTGAGCTGCCAGCCTTCTGGTTAGCAGTCAAATGTCTTAGGCACTATGCCACCAGAGCTCCTAAGACAACATTACTCAATTTTAAATAACTGAAAAGTGACCCAAATATCCAATAACTGGGGGATGGCTCAAAATACCATTATATTTTAACATGACTGAATATCATGTCCTTAGTAAAAATGATTATCAATTCTGTAAGAAAATGTCTATATTAAATGTTACCCCAAACACATTATGCATAAACTAATTATAATATCATAGTTATATGTACATAAATAACGATTATATAATTTAGAGTCACATAAACAGTTGTACATACTGCTCCTTAATTGTTTTCTATAAAGTTGATAAAGATTTTTGAAAAGTTTGGTGATAACAGAGATATCTGAGAGGGGATTCATAAAAATTCTCTCTGGAATGGGTTTCAGGATATATTTTTTTTTAATTTCTTCTTTCACATTAAAATATTGTTTAAATTTTTTAACAATGAATATATAAAACTCTACAAAACATTTTTTTTTTTTTAATGATTGTACAGAGAGTCCAATGAACACGCTGAGAGTCTAAGAACTCTGATGGCATACCAGAGATGCCACTCCTTGGTCCGGGGAGGCAAAAGTAGCCCAGAAAACACTTTCCAGCTAAGGCACCAGAATCTACGAAGAACAATTTTTTAATGCCATGTTTCTAGAACTGGTTTAAGTATGTGACAAAGAAACTGAAAATCCTTTTTCAAAATTTTTTTTAAACTATACCTAAATTTATAGATCTCACAACATTTAAGTCAGTTAAAGCATGTTTCTGTTCATCATCTTGACTAAAAGATGAAGCATTTTTATCACTCAAAGTAGGAAAATGAAAAAGAAAGCCATTTATCTTCTATGAAACAAAAATAACATCAATAGTAAAAACAATCCTTATTGTGTGCTTAAATCTTATTTGTATAAAAATAAAACTTGAAATCTCTCCTTTGCCCAGAAAAAAAAAAAAAAAAGCCATAATTTCATTTTCTGGGTGGTCATGTGGAGACTCCACAGTTGTAATTGAAACATATTATTAGGGGCACATAAGAAACAACATGAGAGTTTCTAAGTAAATAGTACAAGAAAAGACACTGCTGGAATTCTATTCAAGGTAAAGAGAAAAAAGTTAAAATTTGTTTTTATTAAATCAGGAACTCTACAAAAATAAGAAATAGAGAAGTCTATCTGAAAGGGAGTTTTGTACTATAAGTACCTCATGTACAAAAACCAAACTCACTGCCGTCGAGTAGGATCTGAGTCACAGCAAACCCTCCTTGGGTTTCCGAGGCGGTATCACTACGTTAGCAGATTGCTCAACCTTCCTTCCAAGGAATGGCTGGTCTGTTTGAACCACCACCCTTATGGTTAGCAGTCAAATGCCTCAGGCATTACACCACCAGAGCTCCTAGTACCTCACATAGTATACAAAAATTTAAATTCTAGCATTTTGATATCCCATAGATAAGTGTGATGGTTAATGTTGTAAGTCAACTCAGCTGGGCCATGATTCTCAATGGTTTGCAGTTATGATGTAGTTTGGAATTTATGTAATGATATGATACAAATGGCCAGACTTCATCTCACCTACTTTGGTCATACTGTCAGAAGGAACCATTCCCTGGAGAAGATCATGCTTGGTAAAATGGAGGGTCAGTGAAAAAGGGGAAGGCCCTCAATAAATGGCTGCAGTAATGGAGTCAGGTATAGCAAGGATCCTGAGCTAGCACAGGATCAGGCAGTGTTTCGTTCTACTGTACACATGGTCAATATGAGTCGGAGACGACTTGACAGCACCTAACAACAACAACATGATCTGCTATAATGTAATCACCTCCATGATGACTGAATCAGTCAAAAGGGAGTTTCCTTCGAGGTGTGGCTGGCATCCAAGAACTATATGGAAGTTCTAGCAAAGCTCTCTGGCTTTTTTTCTCACTCTGGATCCTGCATCTAATACATCATCATCTGACTGCTGGCTCTTGGTACTTGTGCCAGAGGCCTGCCATGTTGCCTGCTGATCTTAGGATTCATCAGCCTCCATAGCCTATGAGCCAGCAGCCAGCCATCTGACCTGCCAATCTTAGGTTTGTCAGCCCTTGCAGCTAATAAGTCAGGAGAAGCCTCCAGTCTGACATCTGACGTATAGATTTGACACTTGCCAGCCTCTACAACTGCATGAGCCATTTCCTTGAGATAAATATTTCTATATATACATGTTGTTGTTGTTGTTATGTGCTGTTGAGTCTGACCCAACTCATAACGACCCCTTCTTGGGTTTCCGAGGCAGTATCACTGCGGAAATAGATTGCTCATCTTCCTTCCGAGGAGTGGCTGGTGGGTTTGAACCACCAGCCTTCTGGTTAGCAGTCAAGTGCCTTAGGCACTACACTACCAGAGCTCCCATATATATATGATATATATACATCAGGAGCTCTGGTGGCATAGTGCCTAAGGCATTTGATTGCTAACCAGAAGGGTAGTGGTTAAAACCCATCAGCCACTCCATGGAAGGAAGACTAGGCAATTTACCTGTGTAAAGATGTGCTGCCTCAGAAACCCAAATGGGGTCACTATGAGTAGGAATTGAGTCGTTGGCAGTGAGTTTTGTGGGGTCTTTTATATATATCATATAAATGTCATCAAGTCAGTACACTATGTACAACAGAATGAAACACTGCCAGGTCCTGTGCCATCCTCATAATCATTGCTATGCTTGAGCCCATGTTGTAGCCACTACAAATGTGTGTGTGTGTGCGCGTATGTGTGTATTATCCTGGAATTCAAACAGGTCTTCCTTTCTAGAAACCTAAAACTTACTGGACTAGACAACCTAATTGGCACATGCTTCCCTCGCTCCTCCAAAAACCATTCCTTTTAACCATAAAAACCAAAACAATCCTAATATTATGCTAAGAAAAAATATATGGATGGAAAAAACTAAAAATATATGTTGTTCTTCCAAGAATGTTTTCAGCAAGGAATATTTCTAAATAATATGAGAAACAATATTCTTCAAAAACTTAAATTGAACGCTCTATGATTTGATCTATGTAGTCAAAGGAAAGTGAACATTTAGTCAAGAAAATAATGAACTTAAGTTAGCACCACAACTTAGCTAATTATGACAAAATATCTTTTTGTCCCTTAATTTCTAAGTGTCCAGAACTATGTGAGAGATTCATTGAGTACATTGATCCAGTATTTATTTGGCATTGTGTTTTCCCTAGGAGAGCTTAAAAACCAACTGAGAGGACAAAAAGAACTTATGGGAAGCACTTAACACATTAGAAAAAAAACTTCCTCATGGAAAGAGAGTTTGTAATGACTTCAAAGATTTCATTTGGAAAAGGAAAGGCCTCCTGTGCAAGTACAGTGAGTAGAAAGGCCACTACAGGTATACCCATTGGCCAAGCTTGGCTCATAATGGCATCTAGTAGGTCCCAGCTGAATAAGCATTTTCTAACCATCTTACCCTTTGCTATCATACTCCGGAGGACAAGTCACTACTACACCAGCTCTACGGTAGCCATTTGTAGCAGTTTACTGTATTCTCAATGCATAGCCACCATTATAGAAGTACAGAGTTTCACTTTCTCTGTGCAGGTAAGCTGATCTGGGAACAATGCTCTTCCTATTTCGGTGGAAGTTGATTCTTTTTTTTTTTTTTTTTAACTTTGTATTGTGATTTGGGTGAAAGTTTACAAAGAAAATTCATTTTCTATTCAATAGTTCATACATAGTTTGTTTCCTGACATTAACTGAAACCCTGACAATGTAACAACTCTCTTCCCACTTCCTCCCTGCAGTTACCTTTTCCCTGTGTCTTTCTTTTTGATACCTCTGTACACCTTTCCATGTCTTCCTTTTCCTTAGTGATATAGTATGGGTCACCTACTTTTGGTATATTGCCTTTCCCTTCACCCAAATTGGAAGTGGATTCTTATCAGTCTATTGTACATAAGCATAAAGTAACGTTGATGTTGTAACTATTGAGATAAAATGCTGGAAGGAAGCCTGGGAATGACTAAACCAGCAGAATGGTATTGGGAAAATTGTGACCATTTGCAAGGAACAAGGTAGGTCAGTCATCTCTACTGAGACTAGCCAGAAACAGGAACTTTATACAAAGTCCAAGAAGAGCACAAGCTTAGAAACAGGAAGAGAGGATGCTGCTGCTGGTAAGGAAACCACATGATAAACTAGCCTCCCAAAGGAAATAATGGTAACTTCCACTGAGGCATTATGGCCACCAATGACACTGTGCTCCATCTTGCAGATTAAAATAATATTACACTTATGGAAGCTGAACTTCACCAAAAGGTAAAACTTCAGAGGCAAAGGTGACAAAATGAATCCTCCTAGACAAAGTTTGAGAAATAGGAATAGGAGCTGTGTAACAGTAAGCTATGTACCAGCCCAGGTAGGCCACCCTACCTATAGGTTTTGTCTCCCATGACAACTGCGATCAATTGATAATGGATGCTTAGAATGCTATAAAAAGGAATCTAAGATCCAAATGTGGCTTGGTCGAGCCTGTGTCAGGACTGCTTAGAAAACATTTACTGTGCGTAAAGGAAGGGAAATAGCAGCACATCACTATTGCTGACCCACGTTAATCTCTGGGTAGACTGAGAAATCCAGATTCCAAGTACTCATGGCAGACAGAAAACAAACTTCTACTTTCTCTCCTTCCTAAAAGTCCACTAGAATGACAGTGAAGGGATTTTTCTTCTTTAATGTATCAACCTCAACGATGGAGAGAACGAGAAAGGAGACAATAACGAGTTAAGAATATGCACCAGTGAACTTAGCAAACCTAAGAAAACTAAATCCGAAGCTAGCGGAATGAGGGGGAGCCAAGCAACAACTTGATTTAGACCACAGAATCTCCAAAAAGCTAACAGCAACAAGAATTTGTCTAGGAGGTTGATTGAAAGTCTCTTCAAAAAGTAGTTGGAGTCTCCAGATTCCTTCAATCATTCTGAGCAGATGAGTAACTGCCCCTTCTCCACTCCAGTGAAAATCCTGGAGATTATCACCCCTTTGGAGAGCAAAAAACAGAAAGTCTCTGGATTGGGGAACATTAAACACAGTTGAGGGCAGGGGTACTTTCCTGAAAACAGCAAGGAGAGGTTATGTGAACATCTGCACATTGGATGCTATGACTTCCAGCCTTCTTCTCCATTTAGTTCCCCAAATGCTAACAGATAGGAACTCCCTCACCCTTCCGAAGGGAGATTTGAGAAGGCTTCTCTGAGGACTCCTATCTGTTCATGAGGAGACACCTAAACATAATGCTATCAGAGGTTCCCCCCAAATAAAATGCCCAATCAGATCACTCTACAGTGGAGTTCCCAATCAACAAACTCATCCACTTTAAGATTTTAATTCCTTAAAGAAAACCAGAGGCATCAGAAATACAAAGAAAGGCTCTAACATGAAAGATAGAGAGAGACCTAAACAAACAGAAATATCAACTTGGGGAAAACTGAGACTGTTTAGGAAGGAGAAAATTTCCCTAAAAAATATTAGTAATCTCTTCAGGGAGATAAGACAGTGAAACCATAAAACAAAAACAAGAAAGAAATAGATACACATCTACATACATATATACATGCATATGTATAACCAAACTAAAACCCACTGCCATCAAGTTGATTCCAACTCATAGTTACCCTACTTGATGAGTAGAACTGCCCCACAGGGTTTCCAAGGCTGCAAATCTTTCTACAGAAACAGACTGACACATCTTTCTCCCACAGAGTGACCGCTGTTGTTGTTATGTGCCGTCGAGTCGGCCCCAACTCATAACGACACCCTCCTTGGGTTTCCGAGGCAATATCACTCACTATGAAAGTAGATTGCCCAACCTTCCTTCCGAGGAGTGGCTGGTGGGTTTGAACCACCAGCCTTCTGGTTAGCAGGCAAGTGCCTTAGGCACTACGTTACCAGAGCTCCCTACAGAGTGCCTTAATAGGTTCAAAATGGTCACCTTTAGGTTAGCAGCTGAGCACTTAACCACTGTGCCATCAGGGCTCCTTTCTGCATATACATACAGAGGGAAAAAAATGTTGTTGTTGTTGTTGTGTGCCGTCGAGTCAAACCCGACTCATAGTGACCCCTCCTTGGGTTTCCGAGGCAGTATCACTACGGAAGTAGGATTGCCCAACCTTCCTTCCAAGGAGTGGCTGGTGGATTTGAACCGCCAGCCATCTGGTTAGCAGGCAAGTGTCTTAGCCACTATGCTACCAGAGCCATCAGGGCTCCTTTCTGCATATACATACAGAGGGAAAAAAATAGACCTTTTAATTTTAAATATTAAAAATATTACATTCATGAAAAGTTCTAAGGGCAGTTTGGATGATAAAGTTGAAAACATGTTCCCAAAAGTGGAATCAAGAAATAGAGAGAAAAAAATTAGAAAAGGTAAGATAAAGAAACTTGAGGTCCAGTACAAGATATGTAATACCTGAATAAGAGTTAATGAAAGAGATATCAGAAAACAGAGAGGAGGAAATTACAAGTGAGATCATTCAAGAACATTTCCCAAACTGAAAGATGCAAGTTTCCAGATTCAAAGAGTTCAGCACATTAGATAAAAACAGACCCACACCCAGGCACAGCATCACAGAATTTCAGAATTGCAAAGGCAAAGAAAAAATTCTATGAACTTCCAGAGGGAGTGAAAGAGGGTACACAGGTTGCCAACAAAAAACAGGAGGAATCATGATAGCTTTGAATTTCTCAACAGCAAGAATGCAAGCTAGAAAACAATGAATCTGAAGTAGTGCCTTCTAGGAGCTCTGGTAGCATAGTGCCTAAGGCACCTGACTGCTAACCAGAAGGCTGGTGGTTCAAACCCACCAGCCACTCCTCAGAAGGAAGG
>NW_006921833.1:4335091-4343000 GCF_000298275.1 Orycteropus afer afer
CTTGTGAGCCATTTACCTAAGATAAATCTCTCTCTCTCTCTCTTTCTCTCTCTATAAATATATATATACACTTTGCTGGTTTTTGTGTTTCTCTAGAGAACCCAATCCAACACACCTACACACACATAAGCTTCCCCCATCATCTAAAAGTAGAGCATTCCTGTGAAACCTTTCGTAAGCTGAAATGGCATAAAGTGAAGAAGTAATTACCATTAATTTATATGGGAAAATATGCTGAGGGTTCTCAGACCCAAAACCTATAGAACTAAATCAGACCCCATAACACATAAAATCTAAAATAACACCAACATTAGTATTCACAGACAGAGTTAAGAGTTATGCTGAGTTTGCTGCTGAGATGCTGAGTATAGTTCTGGGGAAGGAGCTTGACACCACACCATTCTCGCTGCTCAGGGTCTGTGCTGCCTCTTTCACAGCTTGCTGCAAAACAAATACTACTTTCACTTTTTGCCTTTGTTTGTTTGTTTTTTGTAAAAGTTAAAACCCTCTTCAGATTTCTTTCAGTTAGCAAAAACAGGTATTAATGTAGGTATTTTGTAAAAGCAAAGTAGTGTAAAGTGAAATTTTGAAAAGCAGAGGATACCTGTATATTTAAAGGTCACAGAATCAGATACTGCTTACACATAACCAATCACTTCACAAAATCAGTTTTCTTGGTTTGAAGACTTTGAGTCATAGTTTCATGGAATAACTCAATCAATAGGCAGAACGTAAGTCATAAAGTTTATGTTATCGTAGTCTGGTGAGTAGCATTTAAGGTCTTAAAAGCTTGCAAGAGGTCATCTAAGATAAAACTATTGGCCCCCACTCATCAGAAGCAGAAAGAGAAAGGAGACAGAGATTCAGAGATGGAACTGGTCTACTGTACTAATTGTCCAAATGAACCATAGCCTCCTTTACCTTGAGACCAAAAGAACTAGATGGTGCCTGGCTACCACTAACATACATTCTGATCAAGACCACAGTAGATGTATCCTGAGAGAAAGGGAGGAAAATATGGAACAGAACTTCAAATTCTCAAAAAATCCAGACTTTTTGGACTCATTGTTCATCTTTCCACCAGGTTTGATCACTTAGATGAACAGTTATAATCCAATCCAAGAAAGAATTGGTTGAGTTGGGACAGAGACAAAAAGGCAAGGAGAGAATTTTGAGATGTAGGCAACTACTAAGCCCCTTTCCTTTGGATTTTCTTTTTTTTTTTTTTTTTAATGAATTTTGCAACGTATAAGTACATGGTACTGGGTAATTTTACAATTTCCAGTGACCAAGGGCCAGTAACACTGTTTTCTATCAGACTAGAATTCCAAATTTATGACTCCAATCCAACCAAGGCAGCTGGTCCCTGAAACTGCTGAGTTCATCTTCAGTTACCCCACTTTGCACAAACAGACTGGAAAAGAAGAGAATATTGTATGGGCTCTAAAACAAGTGACACTGCCATCAACAGACATTTAACAAGCATCCATGGGAGATCAAGCACCAAGCAAGAATAAGCACCCCTGCCACCAAGTCTCCCTACACTGGGCAATAAGGTGATTCTCCCTGGGGGTGGGAATCCCAGTGGGAATGGAGTTGGGTGGAGTAGGGTGTAAGCCAAGGAGCTGGAAGAGCTGGGTGGAGAAGGGAGGAACCAACCTGCTTAACCTGGAGGAACCTGTAGGCAGAGGTATGGTTGGAGGCCCAAAGCCCAGGCTCCCAGCACTGTGGATGCTCAAAGGATGTTGGGGCTGGGGGGGGCGGGGATGGCGGTGAGCTAAGCAGGGCAGGGAGACCAGCAATTTGTCTCCAAATATAAAAGTCAACCACACACTGCCCACAACCCCTCCAACTACCCTGTCAAGGGTCAGCTTCAGGAGGCAAAACTAGCCATTCTCTGATTGCCATAGTCTGATGGAACACGGCCCCTGCCCTTGAGGTATTAGCTACTGAGGAAACATGATGACTATCAAGATACAGCATAATTTGGTAAACGGGTTGAAAAGGTATACATCAATTATTCTCCCCTATTTGGGAAAATGTAAAAATTGTACCATAAGGATTTATGTGGGCCAAAGGTACTGTCACTAGAGCACAGCAATGCTTTGCATATGTTTACAACACTTGCCCAAGACAGTTCCACAAACCGGAATGTACACACCCTGGTGGGAAAAATCAAGATTATTAACATAAATACACTGTAGTAACTAAGCATACTGAATTGACAAGAGTAGTAAAAATAGATCAGATCATTTGGAATATGGGGAAGTATAGGTCTTTCTTAAACACTGAAAATGTAACTAAATTGAAAAAAATCTATAAGGAGAAGTTTACACATGCTCTTCTTTTTCCCCAAAATAAATCATAGCATTTCATATGTGTGGTAGTTATGTTTGTGTGTCAACTTGGCTGGGCCTGGTTGAGTGGCTGGGCAGCTGGTGGTCGTTATTCCCCATGATGAGACTGACGATCAACTCCATGGTGGGATCTACCACAAGCAGCTGAGTAGCTACCTTTGGGATGTGGTCTGCTTCCTGTATTTAAGGAGAAGGTTTGGGAATGGTCTCTAGCCTATGGCATGCTTGGACCCTGCATGTAGCCGTGTCGTTGCTCAGCAGCTTGCTATGCTCTGCCGACCTTGGGACTTAAAAACTTAAGTTAATGGCCTGCCGTGTGGTTTGGTAACATCAGGACTATGCCTTTTGACTTGTCAACCCTGGGGTTTCTCGGCCTCAGAAGCCAGCAGCTGTCTGAGTGAAGAAATGCCTCTAGCTCCAGTGGGCCAGGAGCAGGGGGCAGAGCTGGACCCCAAGGTTGAGGGGCTTTCACCTAGCTCCTAGAGCCTGGCACTTTGAACTTGGACTTAAAGCCTCTAAATTATAAGAATAAACTCCTATTTGTTAAGGCCATCCCATTTGTGGTATATTTCTTGTCAGAGCAGCACTATTAACCAGAACAATATGATTTCTGTGGGCCACAGAGCTACCGGTGTCACAAACTAACTTGTTAAATTCCAAAACTGTTTGGAAAGCTCACTGTCTTATTTTGTTTCCTTCCTCAGCTCTTTAGGGGTAAATCTTCTAAGAGGGAGTAAATTCTCAGAATTTCCTAAGAGGAAAATGGTCACTCACTGGAAAAATAACACGTATATACGCAAAGCACATAACTATGTTGGGCAATCTTCAAACCCATTTAACCACTAGCTACCCTGTTGTACCAAATTAACACTGAGATCAACCCTTCTAACCAAACATTCCAGTTTCTGAAGAATGGCAATAGATCAGATTGTTTCTGAATCTAGTAGACAGCAACATATTATTCTTTCAGGGAGAAAAAAAAAAAACTCAGAAGGAAATTTAGGATCTGAGGAAACACACGCACACGCCCAGGTCAAGGCCCTAGTTTTTCCAATTCATGTATTTGCCAAGCTCTTGTTTTCAAGATTCAAACACAACTACCCAGAAAAATGTGAGGTCCGTAGGGTGAGGCACTCAAACACATGCAACTGTGGAACTTGTCCTTTTAGTCAAGACTTAGCTGACACCCAAGCAAAGAGGAGGAATCAACTCCATTGCACAGCTGGGAAGTGAACCCAATCCTGAACTTGCTAGTGAGACAGCCTTGGCCCCAGTGGCATCACTAGGGTTGGTGTCACCCTCCACCCCCACAAACCTCTACTTGTACCAGATCATACAGTGTCCTTAGTAATGTTTCTTATCAATTAATCATAGAATAATATATGATATAGTTGTAAATTGCTAAAATGTAATATTTTTCAGATTATGAATATTAATAACAAAATTGTTTTAGAAAATCTTTCTACATTGAATTGCATCATTATTAGTTACAACATTATTAGTAACTAAGTGGTGTTGTTGTTGTTATGTGTCGTGGAGTCAGACCCAACTCATAGCGACCCCTCCTTGGGTTTCTGAGACAGTATCACTATGGAAGTAGATTGCCCAACCTTCCTTCTGATAAGTGGCTGGTGGGTTTGAACCACTAGCCTTCTGGTTAGCAGTCAAGTGCCTTAGGCACTATGCTACCAAAGCTCCCAGGTAACTAAGTGGGAGCCTTTTTTTGGTTTTCTCAATTCATTTCCTTTAATTACTACTTCATTCTCAAAAAAAGTTATTGATACAGGTTCACAAACACTAATTTCCACAATATTATAGTTAAAACACACAAAAAAAGACAAAATCAGAGATATGACACTGACAGCAATCAGAACAAGAGTGCTTGCTTGTAGCTCATACAGACAAAACCATGTTATTAGAAGTGTTATTGTAATTGGGAAATAATGACAACTCTTTTGGGTTTGCATTAAAAGAAAAACTAAACCATTGTCATCAAGTCAATTCCGACTCATAGCAAACCTATAGGACAGAGTAGAACCGACTCATACTAAGGCTGTTTATTTTTATGGAAGCAGACTACTTCATCTTTCTCCCGCAGAGCAGCTGGTGGGTTTGAACCACCAACCTTTTGGCTGCACCACTAAAAAGTAAAAGTTACCAAAGAATTTTAGCCTTAAAGGTATGTTAACTGGGCTTTCAGAAAATGTTTTTATTGTTATAACTACAGGGGAATTTTTATAAAAATAAAAAATCCTGTTGAAATACTACACAAAAATTTTATAGGCAGGCATCTTTGTGTCACTCCCCTCTGAAGTGTCACCCAGTTGGGTACGCACCCCACCCCACCACCAGTGACGCCATTTCTTGTCTCTGGGAACCAAGGGGAAAAGGCTCAGGTGCTCTTCAGGAAAGATCAGAGCCAGAGCCCGGGAAGCGGAGAAGGCTGTTGCTTCCCGGAAGGCGCAGCCACGCTGGGGACACACCTGTCATTTCTTCCCGGACCGAGGTTGGGCAGGGTCCCTCCCCTGGCTCGGGCGTCCAAGATTGCTACGGCCCAAACCAAAAAAAACAAAACCGACGCCGACCAGTCGTTCATACTCCTAGCGACCCTACAGGACAGAGTACAACTGCCCCGTAGTTTCCAAGGCTGTAACCCCTACGGCAGCAGACTGCCACATCTTTATCCTCGTGGAGTTGGTGAATTCGAATTTCTGACTTTCCGGTTAGCAGCCCAGAACTTAACCACTGCGCCACCAGGGCTCCCTCACTGGGGCCCAAACCAAAAAAAAAAAAAAAAAAGCCCACAACCATCGAGTCAATCATGTGAAAATGACCTCTCGCCGACTGCATCCCCGTCTGGACCCCTTCCCACCCGGAGCCTTTCCTGCAGCCCCCAGCCAGCCGGACCGAGCACCCTTACCTGGCTGGAGCGCGCGGGCTGGGCAGACTCCGCAGGGTGTCAAGTCCGGCCTAGGCAGCTGGGTCTGACTGTCCAGAGCCGGGAGCCCGCCGACCACGCCCCCTGTAACTCCGCCCCCAAAGCGCGCCTCACCGCCTACAGCCAGCCTGTCTGCCTGCCTGTGCTCGCAGCCGCGGGCGGCTGCAGGGGGCTCCCGCGGCTCTGTGGCGGTTTCGAGGCTCCCCCGCCCGCACTAGCAGGGCGAGGCTGATCCAGCCAGAGTGGGTCGGTCCAGCTGGTCTCGGCTCCCGCCTCCCGGACCGAGGTGCCGGGGACTTCGCAAGGGAGCCCCTTGAGTTCCTCGGCGAAGCTCTGGACCTCCCTAGGCCAGAACTTCCTATCCTAGGAGAACCGCCCGCGAAGGCTCGGACATCTCCAGCTGGGGAGAACCCCGAGCAGTGCCACCTGTGGGTGACTGGAGGCCCTGTCGGAATTAGGAACCGCACCTCCCTTTCCGCAAAGCGGTGACTGGCCAAGCAGGTGATGCGGCGCAGTGGAGCGAAGCAAGGAGTTTTACCAAAAGAATGAGTCGTTTTACTGTCAAACCTAGGTCAACAGAGCATATCTGATCCATTTAGTGTCACGTGCGTTCATAATTACTGGCGTACTTTATTCACTCATTGAAGAGTGAAAACTTAACTTTGTGCCAGACACTTCTAAGTAGTTTACATGTATTAACTCAGAAAGTCTTTATATGGAGTGGATATTATTAGAATCTACGTTTTTACATATGGTGAAAAAGAGACAGAAGTTAAATAACTTGCCTAAGATAAGGTCCCAGGGTGGCACAAAGGGTTATGATCGTCTGCTAACTGAAAGGTTGGTGATTTGAGCACACCCAGTGACACTAGAGGAGCTCTGGTAGCATAGTGCCTAAGGCACTTGACTGCTAACCAGAAGGCTGGAGTTTCAAACCCACCAGCCACTCCTCTGTAGGAAGGTTGGGCAATCCTACTTCCGTAGTGATACTGCCTCGGAAACCCAAGGAGGGGTCGCTATGAGTCGGAGCCGACTCGACGGCAAATAACAACAACAACCTAACAACAACAGTGACACTAGAGAAGCTCTGGTGGCATAGTGGTTAAAGCATTCCACTGCTAACCAACAGGTCCGTGCTTGGAACCCACTAGCTGCTCTGCAGAAGATGGGGCAGTTTGCTTCTGTAAAGATTCACAGCCTTAGGAACTCCATGGGGCAGTTCAACTCTCCCCTATAGGGATGCTATGAAGGGGAATCGACTCATTGGCAGTGGGCAGTGACCTTATGAAGGAGTCCTGATGGTGCATTGATTAAGAACTGGATGGTTAAACGAAATGTGAGAGGGTCCAACCCACCTGCCACTCCTTGGGAGAAAGATGTGGCACTCTGCTTCAAAGGTTACAACCTTGGAAATCCAACGGGGCAGTTTTACTCTGACCTACAAGGTTGCTATGAGTTGGAATGGACTCCAGGGCAATGGGTCAGTGGCACCATGGAAGAAAAGCTTTGTGATCTGCTTGCATAAAGATTACAGCCAAGAAAACCCTATGGGGCAGTTTTACTCTGTGACATGTGAAGTTGCCCTGAGTCAGAATCAATTCCAGGGCATCATGTTTATTTGGGGTTTTGGGTTTTTTTTAAGGGGTGTTTCAGGTACCCCAACTAGTAAACTGAGAAGCTAGGATGCAAATCCAGATAGTATTCCTCCGGAGTCAGTGTTTTTAATTACTGCTACAGTGAAGCCTCAAAAATGGGCGTGTCCACCATGTACCAAACTGTCAGGCCTGGGGAATACAAGACAAGGAGCTCTCCTTAAGGAGGTTTTTTTTTTTTTATTCCAAACTGGGGAGAAATACAATAAACAATCAACATGCAAGTAAAACATGATATTTCACATGGGACTAAGTCTTGACTAAAATGAAGCAGGATGATGGAACTGAGTGACAGGGAGTTGGGGACAGAAGCCTGTCCAAGGAGGTACAGTGGACCTGGGACCTGAATGATAAGACAGGCTCCGAAAATGAAGGGCCAAAAATGAAGCTAAGAGAACGGTTAAATGCAAATAATAATGATCACACCTCATGCATTTGCAACATAAAAGTAGTGCCAAAGGAGAGATAGTGTACTATCCCTCCTTTGATCAGTCACAATAACCTTGTGAAGAAGTCTAACAAGATTCCATTTTACAGAAGAAAAAAAATGGGAATCAGAGAGGTTTAATGACTTGTCCGAAGCCATGCAATTAGGGGAGAAGGGGATGGGAGGAGATCTGAACCAAGATCCTCTGATTCCAAACCCTATTTCAGTCCATTAGGGGAGAAGGGGATGGGAGGAGATCTGAACCAAGATCCTCTGATTCCAAACCCTATTTCAGTCCATTAAGATCTTCAGTATGATGTACTCAATGAATCCAGCAAAAACTTCTCTTTTGTGATCTGTCTTGTCCTTGCTCTAGTCTCTTCTGCCTCATGTTCCATTCACATGCTTGTTTTGACTGATTAACAAGTGCTGCTATTACAGAAATACCACAGGTAGATGGCTTTAACAAACAAGAATTTATTTTCTTACAGTTTAGGAGGCTAGAAACCCAAATTCAGAGTGCTATAGCAATAAA
>NW_006921833.1:4343590-4350124 GCF_000298275.1 Orycteropus afer afer
GTAAAATAAAAGGGTTTATTAGGGAAATAACAGGATACAATTTAGGATCAGAAACTACTCAGGATACAGTTCTTTGAGCAGGACAGCCCTTTCTCAGCGGTACCCACAGGCATGCCTCTCTCTGGCCCTTGGCCTTTTTGGCCACATGGTCCCAGGCCTCTGTCCTGCTCAGGCAGGTGTCACAAACCTCTTCTAGCTCTGCCAGTAAGTTTCCAGGGACATCCCACTCTGCCTAAAAGCCTCGGCCTGAAGGCACTCAGCTTTCTCACTTACTGGGTCCTAAAGCCACTGTGCTGTCTCCTGCCAGATCTCCTGGTTCTGCTGCCTCCTTTTCTCTGCCATTGTTTCTCACAGTCTCTCACCAGCTCCCATGTCACAGCTCTCTGTCTTCTAGATCAAGGAGGTCAGGACAGATATCTAGCATCCAAAGATGCTGCATACATGGCTCTTCTTTATGTGATCCCCCTTTTCCACCTCTAGGATGGCTCCTTTTAAGCTTAGCAAGATAGCAAAACTGACCAATCCCCATATTAGGGTTCCATATACCTTATTTGCATGATCCTACCCCAATAAGGGGGCTCTCTCTGGTAGCATAGTGCCTAAGGCACTTGACTGCTAACCAGAAGGCTGGCGGTTCAAACCCACCAGCCACTCCTCGGAAGGAAGGTTGGGCAATCCTACTTCCGTAGTGATACTGCCTCAGAAACCCAAGGAGGGGTCGCTATGAGTCGGGGCCGACTCGACGGCAAATAACAACAACAACAACAAACCCCAATAAGGGTGCCATGCACCTTATTTACATTATTAGCAAGCTATCCAATCCCCTAAGGAGCTCTGGTGGCATAGTGCCTAAGGCATTTGACTGCTAACCAGAAGGTTGATGGTTCAAACCCACAAGTCACTCTGTGGAAGGAAGACTGGCAATCTACTTCCAGAGAGATAACATCTTGGAAACCCAAAGAGGGGTCACTATGAGTCAGAATCAACTCAATGGCAGTGAGTTTGGTTTTGGGGTTTTTTTTTGTTTTTTTTTTTTTGGTATCAAATCACCTTGATGGACCCCAAGAGCCACATATTTGCAAAGTCCCACCCAGTGATTTCGTAGGCATTACAAAGTCAATGGCTAGCGGGTCATATTAAGTAATTCACTGCACTGTCATTCACAGAGCATGGAGCAGAGTACTTGCAGTTGAGCAAGAAAAAGAAAGTGAATGAGAAAGAATGAGAAATCATTAGAGAACTTCAAACACATTAAAGAAAAAAAAAGTATAAAAATAGAACTCAGAATGTGATGGGATAAAAAAATAAGTTGATTATTTTCCTTATCATTTCTTACATGAAAAGCTCAACAGCTTTGTTTTGGTTACCTAGTGCTTCTCTGACAGGAATGTGCCACAAACAGGATGCTTGAACAGACAGGAGTTTATTTTCTTACAGATTGGAGGCTTTAAGTCTGAGTTTAAAGTGCCAGGCTCTAGGGCCTGGATGAAAGTCCCTCGACCTTGGGCTTCAGCTCTGCCTCCTCTCCCAGCCCACTGAAGCTAGAGGCTTTTCTTCACTCAAATAGCTGCTGGCTGCTGAGACTTTTCTTCACTCAAACAGCTTTTTATTTGTCAACAAGCCCAAGGTTGACAAGTAAAAAGTCACAGTCCTGATGTTACCAAACCACATGGCAGGCCATTGATTCAAGTCCATTGAAAGTCCCAAAATGGGCAGAGCACAGCAGGTTGCTGAACAATGACACAGCTACATGCAGGGTTCAAGCATGCTGTATAAGCTAGAGACCATCCCCAAAGCTATTTCTTATACACAGGAAGCAGACCACATCCCTAAAGCAGCTACTGATCAATATTAGGTTGCTGCTTGTGTTAGATCCCACCATGGAGTTGATTGCCAGTCTCAGCATGGAGAATAACTGCCACCAGCTACCCAGCCACTCAATTAGACCCAGCCAAGGTGACACACAACTTTAACTACCACAAGCTTTAATAGACATCAGTCTAATGTGTGTACCTCCATTACTCAAACTTTTACATTGGGTCCTAGTCAAAGGAAGGAATCTGGTGGTGGACTTAAGCTTTCTCCTGCTGCCTCCAGGGAGCAGACTCAAACAATGTTATTACTACCTTCTTCATTTTAATAAAATTTAGATACTTAAAAAAGGCATGTAGGCAGAATTTCTCCACCACTCATCTGCCCATTTGTCACAGTGTTATTGCTTGATTGTTGCTATTATGCTGGAAGCTATGCCACAGATATTTCAAATACCAGCAGGGTCACCCATCGTGGACGTGCTGGTGGTACTTATTCCCCATGATGAGACTGGCAATCAACTCCATGGTGGGATCTCCCACAAGCAGCTGAGTAGCTGCTTGTGGGATGTGTTCTGTTTTCCATATATAAGAAATAGCTTTGGGAATGGTCTCTAGCTTATATAGCATACTTGAAACTGCATGTAGCCGTGTCGTCGTTCAGCAATCTACTATGTTCTGCTGATCTTGGGACCTTCAATGGACTTATATCAATGGCCTGCCATGTGGTTTGGTAACATCGGGACTGTGACTTTTTACTTGTCAACCAGAGTTTTCGGATTAACAAACTAGGAATAAAGGTCTACTTCCAAAAGTTAGCCAATGAAAGTCTTATAGATCACAGCAGAACAGTGTCTGACTCACTTGTCTTGGACATGTCATCAAGAGAGATCAATCACTGTGGAAGACATCATGGTTTGGTGAAGTAGAGGGCTAACAAGGGGAGGGAGACATTCGGTGAGAGGATTGGCACAGTGACCACAAGGATGGACTCAAGCATGCCAGCGATTGTGAAGATGAAACAGGACCAGACAACATTTCGTTCTGTTTGTTGTACGTAAGATCACCATGAATTTGAGGCAACTTGACAGCAGCTAGCAAGTAACTGCGTGCAGACTTCTCAGAGACAGGAATCTCTTATCTTACAAGATATCACTGTGACTTCTATAAAATTTGTATGCTTAGATCAATATTAGGTTGCCATTTTTGTTCCTTGAGCGAAGAAAATGTCTTTTTTTAACTTACATATAGATTCCATACTGTGCATAAAAAGACACACAGAATCAGCCTGCAGCATTTATAAATAAAATTTGTCTTTGGAGCCTCTCACTCTTTTTTATAAATATCTGGCATCTTACCCAAAGGGAACCTAGCCCATCATAAATGATTAAGAAATGTTTGTTGAGTGACTGATGATGAAGGCATTAATGACATAAGCAGACTTTATCAGTATGGTATTGAGAATCCATTTGTACATGAAGAGAAGTTCATCATGGTGGTATGATAGATAGGTTTGTCTCTCTTTCCATCATATACTGAAACTATTTGCCTCTTTAGAACTACAAAGAAGGAAGGAAGAATTTAAAATGGCAGACACAAAATCAATGATCATACTCCTGGGAGTAGTTACTAAATAAATAATTCAAATGAAAGGAAAAGCATCACACGCAAAGTATGTTTATAAGATCATTCTTTATAATAATAAAATAATTGAATGTCTGATGGTAAGAAAATATTTACACAACATATTTCAGTATGGCATGTCAGATTGTTATTAAAAATACTATCCACATTAATAAAATAGAAATTTAAAGGGACACTTATGAGCAACATTAAATGAAAAAGTAGAACACAATACTTTATCCACCCTATGGTTGCAGCTAAGTAAAAATTATGTGGAAAAAAATCACACGGTTGAATAGGAATTATGGTTAACAGTTAATGAAGAAAAAACAGTTGCCACTGAGTGAGCTCCAGCTCTTGGTGACCCCATGTGTCTCACAGGAGCACTGGGTTCCACGGAGTTTCCTAGTAGCTGATATTTGAGAAGTAGATTGTCAGGCCTTTCTTCCGGGTTGCCTCTGGGTGGACTCAAAACTTTAACCTTTCAGTTAGCAGCATTCTTGCTTGTACCACTAAACAAGCTGTCACATTGAAATGTTAGAATGTGTATTACTGTTGAATAAAAAGTATATTCTGGCCTGAGGGATTGTACTCATTATTTCCTCTAGCTAGAAAGCTCTATGCCCAGAACTCTTTGAGGTTGGCTCCTTCTCAACTCTGGGGGTCATGAAAATGCTACCATCACTACCTTGGAGGGAGGCCAGCCACCTTTCTCACAGGGCAGGATTCTAAAGCTGCCCATTCCTGGGACACATGGGATTCCTCCACAGGCTCCAGGTTTCCCTGACAGCTTTGAGAAACTCTTAGAACTACAGTCTGAGATACTTACACCCAACCTTTATGTATTTCTCTTTCTTTCACTTGGGATCAGACCTGCATTGCAATCTAAAGTCTCCAGCTTCCTTGCCAGTTTCTTGTACATTTCCCTAGGAAATCTCTTGCATAGCTAATTGATTCTTGGCATCAGCTTTTTGGAGGACCCAGATCGTTGTTGTTTTGTTGTTGTTGCGTTGCCATCCTCATGATCTGTTGCAGATCACACCATTGTGATATATAGGATTATCTTGTCTGATTTTCTAAAGGACATCGAGAGGCCTTTCTTCCCAGTTCATCTTAGTCTGGAAACCACACTGAAATCTGCTCAACCTCACAGCAAGACACAAGCATCACCGGCGGAGGTGGTTGTGCATGAGGTGCGTTGGCTGGGGATCTAAGCTGGTCTTCCACAGGGAAGGCAAGAACCCTACCACTGAGACGCCACTGCCAGCTCAGCACATCGACATTCAGGTCTCAACTCAGTGTTACTTCCACAGAGAAGCTACCAGAGACTACCCTATTTACCATAGCCTTCCCCTCCCCCGAAGCTCCCACGCCCAAGCACCCTTGATCACATCATCTTATTTTATGCCCTTTGTGGCACTTACTGTATGGCTGTTTGCTTACTTACTACTATGCTCTATGATATCAGAGCACTTGCCTGTCTTATTCACTGCTGTGTCTCTAGAGTTGGAACAGTGCTAGACACATAGAGGATATTCCATTCAATAGCAATGGTGAGGTTTTTACATAATGGGGAAAAAATTATCAGTAAGATGTTTCAAAAGCAAAGAAAAAATTTTAAAAAATAAAGCCAGTGAACAAATATTGTAATATTTGTTCATTGGCTTCTTTTTTTTTTTTTTTTTTTACTAATTATATTTAAAGGACTTCTGGTGGTGCAGCAATTAAGGCATTCAGTTGCCAACCAAAAAGTCAGCAGTTCAAACCCACCAGCCACTCTGTGGGAGAAAGATGAGGCAGTCCACTTCCATAAAGATTTGCAGCCTTGGAAGCCCTATGGGGCACTTTGCCTCTGTCCTATAGACAAGGTCACTTGGAATCAGAATCTACTCGATGACAGTATGTTTCTGTTTTGGTAATTGTATTTAGAGTTAAAGATCTGGACATTATCTAATTAACAAGTCAAAAGCATCCATGGCGACAATTCTTTGTAATTAGTGTAATTGTAGAGGATTGGTCTTCAATTATACAGATTCAGAAATTCCTCTTGTACCCCTTAATGCAGAGCTCCACAGGCATTTGTTGTTTCATTTGCCTATTACCTCTTCCCACAATTTCTGGAAATAGCACTTTGATTTTCACATGGAATGCCCACCCACTGTCTACTTCTTGTCAGGACCTTTGTAACAATGTACCGACCTCCTCCCCTCATAGGGGTAGCACAAAAGAAGCAGAAAGGGACCTGGGAGGATAGGAGAAGGTGAGTGGAAATGGAGGAGATCCAGGAAGACAGTCAACAATAGAGAAGCAAGAAGGTTATTTAAAATCTGTAGGGGAAGGGATGGCTGAGGGAGTTGTATAACTGTAATATTGAATATGGATTATACCTCAACATAAAGGAAAAAAAAATCCTCACAATTGGACCAATAAGCAACATCACAGTAAATGGGGAAAAGACTGAAGTTGTCAGGGATTTCATTTTACATGGATCCACAATCAACACCCATGGAAACAGCAGTCAAAAAATCAGAGGCCGTATTGCACTGGGCAAATGTGTTGCAAAAGATTTCTTGAAAGTGTTAAGGAGCAAAGATGTTACTTTGAAGACTAAGGTGCAGCTAACCCAAGCCATGGTATTCTCAATCGCTTCATATGCATGTGAAAGCTGGACAATGAATAAGAAAAACTGAAAAAGAGTTGATTCCTTTGAATTGTGGTTTTGGCAAAGAATACTGAAAATACCATGGACTGCCAGAAGAATGAACAAATCTACCTTTGAGGAAGGGCAGCCAGAATGCTCCTTAGAAGCCAGAATGGCCAGATTTCATCTCATGTATTTTAGTCACGTTGTCAGAAGGGACCAGTCTGTGGAGAAGGATATCATGCTTGGTAAAATACAGGGAAAGAGGAAGACTCTTGACAAGATGGATTGACATAGTGGCTGCAACAATGGGCTCAAGCATAACAGGGTTTGTGAGGATGGTATAGGACTGGGCAGTGTTTTGTTCTATTATACATAGGGTTGCTATGATTGAAACCAGCTCAATGGCACCTAACAATACTGATTTTTTTTTCTTTTTCTTTTTTTTTTTATTGTGAT
>NW_006921833.1:4360654-4365847 GCF_000298275.1 Orycteropus afer afer
CTCAGCCCGTATTTCTCTTCACCTTCTCCATTTGTTCCCCAGACACCAGAGCAGTCCTCCGTGCAGTCCCTGGCTAGCAGGGCTGATTTTTAGGTTAATTCTTAGGTCCTAACCACCACTCAGGAATCTCCAAGCTGTCTGTGCCATGCCGTCAAGATCGCTGCCAGACTGCAGCTCCGTCTGTCTCCTTTTTTGGTATTTTCATGCAAATTCTTCTATTAGTTGGGGTTTAGTCCACTTTTATATCTTTCTCTTCAAGGCTCAGGGGTCCAGAATTATCTTCTGTGTCTGTGTTAATTTGTTTCCCTTTTCTTTGTTGAAGAGAGTGTGTGCAGTCTTTCTGCCTAGTCTGCCATCATTCTGGAACTCTTAACATATTGAATTTTTGATAGTTGCTCTGCTATGCCTTCTAACTTTCCTCCATCAACCCTGACATCCAGTTCCTCCACCCACAGTGACCCTGTGAGTGTCAGAATAGAACTGTAGTCATAGAGATTTCAATAGTTGAGTTTTCAGAACAGATCACAAGGCCTTTCTTCTGAGGAGTCTGTAAATAATTATCATTATTTATTTTAACTTAAGGAATGATTGCACAAAGGACTGGGAGACAACCAGGCAGCTAATACTTAGGTTATGCTAGTCTGTATTAGACCAAACAGACAAATTCTTACTCCTAGACTCCTATCTAGAGAGCATCCTATCATATCCTAACTAAGCTTTTGCTAATTCTTTCTTTACACTCAGTTTAGTTGTTTTGACTAAGTTTTTCATTTTCCATCTTAAGGATGTACTCTGATATCTTTGACAAAAATATTTCTAAAAAAAAAAAGATGTTCCCCAAATCTCAGCAATATTTTCACAAACTGTGTCCTTGGCTAATTTAAGAGTAAACAACAACAACAACAAAAAAAAAAAAAAACCCACTGTCATTGAGTCAAGTCCAACACATAGTGACCCCTCCTTGAGTTTCCAAGGAGGTATCTCTATGGAAATAGATTGTCCAACCTTCCTTCCGAGGAGTGGCTGGTGGATGTGAATCGTGGCCTTCTAGTTAGCACTCAAATGCCTTTAGGCACTACACCACCAGTAGAAATGGGCTATTTTCTATTTCAGATGGTGATATTTTTCCCGATAAATTCCCTAATTCTCTGGCTCCCTGTACAGTAAACTCCAGACTCTAATTTTCTTATATGCTGCTAATATATATTAGAGATGATAAACAAATTAAAAGTATCCAATATTGCAGAAGTAAAAATATCACTCTTGGCAACTGCGTGATTAGGTGTACCTAATAGATCACTCAAAAATTATCTGAAGTAATAAATGTATGTGAGTTTTAGAAATACGTGATATCTAAGATTCCTTCTTAAAAATCAGTTCCATTCCCTCCTTTTTACAGTCTCGCTTCCCACTACATTGTTGTGTATAGCCAACACTGTACTTGAATCATAATAAATAACTAGTTTTCCAACCACGTCTTATTTATTTCAAACCTCTCTGCCTTAGTAAAGGAACTCTGGTGGCACAGTGCCTAAGGCATTTGACTGCTAACCAGAAAGTTGGTGATTCAAACCCACCAGCTGCTCCACAGAAGGAAGATTTACTGCCTTGGAAACCCAATGGGGGTTGCTATGAGATGGAATTGACTAGATGGCAGTGAGTTTGGTTTTGGTTTGGTGCCTTAGTATATGCTGTCTCTCTTTTAAACCTTAATACTGCTCCTTGTCCTTCGAGATTTAGCTCAACTACCTCCTGTTGTGAGGTCTTCCCTAGCATCCCTAGAATTGGATGAGTTCTCCTGCTTGTGACAGTCACAGTTCAGCTGCTTGTGACAGTCACACTTCCCTTTTTGCTCTTCCTTCTCACACTCATTCTATCTGTAAATGAAATACTTCTCAGAGACACTCAATGTTATTTTAGTTACAGTTGTTGTTGTTGTTGTTATGTGCCGTCAAGTCAGCCCTGACTTATAGCGACCCCTCCTTGGGTCTCCGAGGCAGTATCACTACGGAAGTAGGATTGCCCAACCTTCCTTCCGAGGAGTGGCTGGTGGGTTTGAACCACCAGCCGTCTGGTTAGCAGGCAAGTGTCTTAGCCACTATGCTACCAGAGCTCCCTTAGTTACAGTAGTGTGTCCTTATTACAGACAATGTATTTATATATTTATATATTATTTTCTAATGTCTATAATATGTACAGGCTAATCTCACTTTATGCATTAGGTGTAATCCTAAAATTTCATGTATAAAAATTGTATATTCTATCATATTTTTATTTTAATTTTTATTATAACTTTAGAGATATATTTAAAAAAAAACTCACTGCCCTCGAGTCAATTCTGACTCATAGCAACTTCCATTGGGTTTCTGAGGTGGTGAATCTTTACAGAAGTAGATTGGCCCCATCTTCCTTCTGTGGAGCAGCTTGTGGTTTGAACCTCCAACCTTCTGGCTAGTAGTCAAATGCCTTAGGCACTGTGCCACCGGAGCTTCTTTTAGAGATGTAGCCATGGAAAGGGGGCTGTTGGCAGTTCAAACCACAAGCTGCTTCTTGGAAGGAAGATGGGGCAATCTACTTCTGTAGAGATACCGCCTCAGAAACTCATGGTGGGGTCGCTATGAGTCTAATCGACTTGAGGGCAGTGAGGTTTTTTTTTTAGTCATGGAAAAATGTTTTATCCTAATATTATCCAGGTCCCAAGACCACCCTCAAGTTCAATGATTTGCTAGAAGAACTCACAGAACTCAGAAAAACTGTTATGTTCATGGCTGTGGTTTATTACAGCAAAAGTTTCATAAAGCAGAGTCCAGGAAAGGCCAGGTGTAAGCTTCCAGTTGTTGTCTCCCAGTGGAATTGTATGGATAATGCTTCATTCTCCCAGCAAATGATGTGTGGCAATATGCAGGAAGCAATGCCAACTCTTGCTGAGCCGTGGTGTTCAGGGTTTTAATGCAGATAAGGTAAGCATGGAGTACCCACATGGCTGACCTTAGTTATTCGATCTCCAGGATCTCCAGAGGTCATAAAACACATTGTTAGCATAACTAACTGATATGGCACAAGGACCCAGGTAAAGGAAGACATTCTAAGCAGGGAGGATAGTCCAATGGATTAAAGATTATTTCCCAGGAGCTGGTTAAGAGTCAGATATATCTTTGGAATTTACAGGGTTTCAACATGGTAAACCAGTTCAGTCAACTGTTTACAGCACAGCTGAGAAGAAATAAAATTTATTCTTAAAAAAAAAAAAATCCTATGATTGCCTTAGAGAACAGTCTCCTATTGAAAATGCACTTTGCATTTAATCCTCTCACCCAGCCTCTGCAAGAGGATCTGTGCCCTTTCATCTAATGTGCACACATTTATCTATCATACAGTTAAATTCTATTTCATTGACCCTGTTGGGTCCAGCTTTGCTAGCTGTGTCATCATATGAACCAGAAAACTCATATGGAGAATTTTTACAGAACTGTGTTATCTTAGTTCTCTAATGCTGCTATAACAGAAATACCACAAATGGATGGCTTTAACAAACAGGAATTTATTCTTTTACAGTTTTGGAAGGCCCCTTGACCTTAGGCTCTGCCTCTTGTTCCAGGACCACTGGAGCTGGAGGCTTCTCATAACTCACACAGCTACTGGCTACAGAGGCTGCCGAACCCAACATTGGCAGGTAAAATGACACAATTCCAAGATCAGCAGGCAACAGGGCAGACTGTTGGTTCAAGTCCAGGAATAATCCCAAGATCAGCAGGCAACATAGCCCAAAATGTGCCAAAAAGCTAGAAACTCTCCTTAAATTTTCCTCATACACACTTGAAGCAGGCCACACCCTGAAGGCAACTACTTAGCTGATCCCAGCAGATTTCACCATGGAGGTGATTACAATCTCTTTATGGGGAATAACTACATCCAGCTGCCAAGCACTCAAAACTATGGCCCAGGCAAGTTAACACACAACCCTAACCACCACATGTAACAAAAACCCTAAATATCACATTGTTGTTACTGTTATTAGATGCTATCAACTTGGCTCCAACTCATAGTGGCCCTACATATAACAAACAGAATGAAGTACTACCCAGTTCTACACCAGCCTCACAATCCCTGCTATACCTGAGCCCATCTTTGCAACCATTGTGTCAATCCATCTCATTGAGGGCCTTCCCCTTTTTTGCTGACCCTTCACTTTACCAAGCATGATATCTTTCTCTAGGGATTGGTCCCTTCTGACAACATGACCAAAGTAGGTGAGGTGAAGTCTGGCCATTTTTGCTTCCAAGGAGCATTCTGACTGCACTTCATCTAGGACTGATTTGTTAGTTCTTCTGGCTCTCCATGGTATTTGCAGTATTCTCCATCAACACCACAACTCAAAATCATCAGCTCTTCTTCGGTTTTCCTCATTCATTCTCCAGCTTTCACATGTATATGAGACAACTGAAAACATCATGGCTTGGATTTGTTGTTGTTGTTGTTGTGTGCCATCAAGTCAGACCCGACTCATAGCAACCCCTCCCTGGGGTTTCTGATCCAGTATCACTACAGAGGAGCACCTTAATCTTCAAAGAGACATCTTTTCTCTTCAGCACTTTAAAGAGGTTTTTAGCAGCAGATTTGCACAGTGCAATACATTGTCTAATTTCTTGACTGCTGGTTCCACTGGTGTTGATTGTAGAACCAAGTAATATGAAATCTTTACATATAAACCAAAGTCACTGTCATCAAGTTGGTTCCAACTCATTAAGACCCACATTAGGTTTCCAAGGTGGTAAATCTTTATGGAAGGAGATTGCCCCATCTACCTTCCATGGAGTGACTGTTGGGTTTGAACTACTAACCTTCTGGTTAGCAGTCAAATGTTTTAGGCACTGCACCACCAGAGCACCTTTTAGAGATATGTAGTTACAGAAAGGGAGCTGTGATGGCATAGTACCTAAGGCAATTGACTGCTAACCAGAAGGTTGGGCAGTTCAAACCCTGCAACCATTCTGCAGAAGGAAAACTGGGCAATCTGCTTCCATAGAGATACTGCCTTGAAAACTCAAGGAAGAGTCACCATGAGTTGGAACTGCTCAATGGCTGTGAGTTATATATTGGTTTATGTATATATATATATACATACATATGTGTGTATATGTATGTGCATATATGTATGTGTGTGTGTGTATATATATATATATATATATATAC
>NW_006921833.1:4365947-4372180 GCF_000298275.1 Orycteropus afer afer
ATATATATATATATTCATTTCTGTTGTGTGTGTAATATGTAATAACTATGGTTTAAACAGATTTATTTCTCTCTCACACAAATCTGGATAAATCTGGAGATAAGAAGTGTAAGGCTGTTTCCAAGTTTCCATGGTCATCATGGACACAGGCTCCTTCCATCTTTCTTCTCCACTGTCTTAGGGCCAGCATCTGTCAAGTTCTCTTCTTGTTCAGTGTACTGCTAGAGCTGCAGTTGTGGCATTCACAGCACAAGCAACAGAATGGAAGAAGGAGACATACCTTCCAGCTTAGTAAATTCCCTTCCAAAATTGTCACACAACAATTCTGTTTACATCTCATCTGCCAGATCTTAGTCTTCTAGCCACATCTAGGTGCAAGGGAAGCTGGGAAATATCATCTTTCATGCTAAGCAAATTGCCACCCACATAAGACAAGGTTCTGTTAGTAAGAAAGGAGAGTAAATCATAGGCAGGCAACCATCACAAGGCTGAACTGAGCTTCTAGACAGAACTCCGTTTTGCACTGATTTATCATGTAGTCTGAGTACAGTGAGTTAACTTCAAGTATAAGTAAATAAATGAACCTATGATACCCTATGAGTCTCAGAGTATTTGCTTTCAGTTTTTCCATATAATTTAGCTAAATTAAGCATTGATTAGGCCAATATACCCATAACTAGGAGTGTACATGGTATGTATTCCATTCTACTCCTAGTGTGAAGAAGACACAAGCTTCCCCTCTGCCTCGCTATGTCTTATTTTGAATTGGAAGGCATGTGTGTATTTTGTATCCAAAAAATGTAACGAAACCATAGTAAGAGAGTTAAATACATAAGAAACTATGTGAAATGCATCTTTAAAATCCAAATCTGGCATATACTGTCTGTTTGTGAAGACATGAATAATTCAGCTGTAACAGATTTACAGATAAATAACCTTCCAAATTATACTTCAGAATATTTTGTATGAAGAATCATCAAAGAAAAAAACTTGAAGGTAGGAAAAAGGTAACTATCTCAAGACATTGTGAAAACAAACCGTGAAGTTTGATCGTGCTGATAAGTCATTGAAACCAACAAAAGCCTACTACCTATAGCAAAACCAAGAAAACTAACATGAGCTTTGGTGGAGTAGTGCCTAAGGCATTTGACTGCTAATCAGAAAGCTGGCGGTTCAAATCCACCAGCTACTCCTTGGAAGGAAGATTGGGTAATCTACTTCTATAGTGATACCCCTCGGAAACCCAAAGGACTAGAAAATGGGTGACTTAACCAAGACAGAAAACTTTTAGACAACATCTGCTCTACTCCAGCCAAAACTACAGGATAAACATTGGCCCCACCCTTACTAATACCAGCAAAGGAAAAGTGAAGAGCCAAAGATCCACCCTTGCAAGTCTGCAATGAGGTGCCCCAACACATAGCCCCTCTCTGGGGTGGTGTCAGAGAAGGCTGAATAGGAAGTCCAGAATTTCACTAACTCTGGGCATAGCCTTCCTCTCCCCTACAGTGTCAATGGAAAGCATGTGAGTAGACTGGACCTCCATCTTCACCTAGCAGTGATAATGAGCCCTTTCCTACTCTACCTTGTAAGTCAATGGAGGCTGAATGGGAAATTTGTACTTTTAGCCACACTTGGCAGTAATGGGATGGTGTTAACACTACTCTCCCTTGCTCACCCTTTGCTTCCCGCTGAAGTAGTGTGAAAAGAAGCCTGCTAAAATAGAAGGCTTAAATAATATGCAGAGTCTCATAATATAGAGACTTCTCCTTGGGTCATAGCAACCCCTCCTTGGGTTTCCAAGGCAGTATCACTACGGAAGTAGATTGCTCAACCTTCCTTCCAAGGAGTGGCTGGTGGATTTGAACCACCAGCCTTCTGGTTAACAGTCAAGTGCCTTAGGCACTATGCTACCAGAGCTCCTTTTGCACCATGGCATCAGTTAATTCTCCTTTCTTATTTTCTTAGTGCTGCTTTACCACAAGTGTTATTGTTGTTGGAAACATCCAGGTTTCAACTGAAGTTAAAAATGAGGAAGACCTCAAACTGAATTTAACAAGACTATAGATGACAATACCAAGATGACAGAGATGTTAGGACTATTTGACAAAGATATTCAAATAAACATCATAAAACTGCTTCAACAGTTTATAAGTACACTTGAAATGAGTGGACAAAATAGAAAATCTCAGTAAAAAAACAAAGTATCAGCATAGATATAGAAGTGTAAAAGAGAATAAAGTGGAAATTTATATAACTTGAAAATTCAGTAACTAAAAGAAACAAATAAAAGATAAAGCATAATAGATGGGCTCAACAGACTAGGGAAAAGAGGAAAGAAATAGTGAAGTGGAAAATAAAACAGTAGAAATTATCCAATGTGAACAACAGCACTGGGTTTTAAAAGTCCATCATCATCCAGGAGCAAAGTAAAGATTGGTTTTGTTTCTAGCCCACCAAGAAAGATTAATCTGAATGGTTCTAGATGGAGGGGTAAATCTCAGCTTTGAATAGAGAAGAGGAAAGGTGAAAGCTGAAAGAAATGACATAGCAACTCATATCCTTTGTACCTCACAACTGAATCCATCCAAGTCCAGAACCTCTAGTCACCTTCCACTGCCATCTCTGCTTTTTGCACTATTGTTGTTGTTGTTGTCATGTGCCATCGAGTCGGACCCGACTCATAGTGACCCCTTCTTGGGTTACCAAGGCAATATCACTACGGAAGTAGATCATCCAACCTTCCTTCTGAGGAGTGGCTGGTGGATTTAAACCACCAGCCTTCTGGTTAGCAGTCAAGTGCCTTAGGCACTATGCTACCAGAGCTCCTTTTGCACCATGGCATCAGTTAATTCCCCTTTCTTATTTTATTAGTGCTGCTTTACCACAAGTGTTGTTGTTGCGTTGTTGTTGTTGTTGTTGTTGTTGTTGTTAGGTGCCATTGAGTCATCTCTGACTCATAGTGACCCTATGTACAACAGAATGAAACACTACCCAGTCTTGCTTATTTTCTCACAGTTCTAGAAGCTAAGAGTTCAACTCAAGGTCTCAGCCTCGTCAATTTCTTCCTTGTCAATCTTGCGTGATCCTCACAATCCTTGCTATGCTTGAGGCCACTATTGCAGCCACTGTGTCAATGCATCTCATTGAGGCTCTTCCCCTAGTTCATTGACCCTCTACCTTACCAAGCATGAGGCTCTTCTCTAGGGACTGGTCCCATGTGACAACATGACCAAAGCAGGTGAAATGCTTCCAAAGAGCATTCTGGCTGATCTTCCTCCAGGACAGTCCATGGTATTTTCAGTATTCTTCACTAGCACCATAATTCAAGGGCATCAACTCTTCTTTGGTTTTCCTTATTCAGTCTCCAGCTTTCATATGCATATGAAGTGACTGAAAATACCATAGTTGGGGTTAGGCACACCTTAGTCTTCAAAATGACATCTTTGCTAAGACACTTTAAAAAGATTTATTGCAGCAGATATGCCCAGTGCAATACGATATCTGATTTCTTGACTGCTGCTTCCATAAGTGTTAATTGTGAATCCAAGTAAAATGAAATCTCTGACAACTTCAATCTTTTCTCCATTTATCAATATGTTGCTATTGGTTCACTTGTGAGGATTTTCATTTTCTTTATGTTATGGTGTATTCAGATTGAAAGCTGTAATCTTTGATCTTCATCAGTAAGTGCTTCAAATCATCTTCACTTTCAACAAACAAAGTTGTGTCATATGCTTATCGTAGGTTGTTAATGAGTCTTCCTCTAATCCTGATGCCATGTTCTTCTTCATATAGTCCAGCTTCTCAGATTATTTGCTCAGTATACAGATTGAACATGCACAGTGAAAGGACACAACACTGGTGCACACCCTTCCTGATTTTAAACCATGCAGCATCACTTTGTCCTGCTTGAATGACAGCCTCTTGGTCTATGTACAGGTTCCTCATGAGCACGAGTGAGTGGCTTACTTTCTCACAGTTCTAGAAGCTAAGAATTCAACTCAAGGTCTCAGCTTCATCAATTTCTTCCTTGTCAGTAGTGTGGACATTGCTTGCTTACGTCTGTCTCACCCAGTATGGGTTTGCTTTTCTCTATATCTAGGCTGCTCTTTGTGTTGCTCAGAAGTGATTATGTTTAAAATACATGCTACACTCATATAGCCTCATTAATGTAACAAAGAAAATCTTATTTCCAAGCAAGATTATATCTACAAGTATAGGGGGTCAGGACTCCAACACATACTTTTGAGGGACAGAATTTAATCCATAGCATCCTATAACAGCAACCAGTGAGGGACAATAGCTGATGTGTATGTAAATTTTTCCACCTCCAGGTATTTGAACAGAAAATTCTGGAAGGCACTTAGTGTGGTGCTCAGGAGATTTCAGCAGAATCAAACTCTCATTGCTCAGAGTTCAACCCTGTAACACACCATCATATTTGCTTTTCCTCCTTCCCTGTCTCACTCTCCCAAGAACCTCATTCTGGTTCCCTAGGATTAGCCTATATGTCCTGCTTTCACTTACTTCCTTATCACAAGCTCTGCTTTTGTGTGAACCTTCCTACTTCCGTAGTGATACTGCCTCGGAAACCCAAGGAGGGGTCGCTATGAGTCAGGGCTGACTCGACGGCACATAACAACAACAACAACAAGCTAAGAAAGAGCCTGCGTCCCTAAAGTGAAAGTAGGATCTAGAGTTTGAAAGGATTTCCAGGAATAACATCTGACAGGACCTCACTTGTGTGTAGCACCCAGGATGGGGGTTTACAGCTCCTCCAAGTGAACTCAGGGATGCACCAACCAGAAGTCTACTTCATTCATCATAGCCTTAACCAGGAGAAGACCAGCAATCTACAGCTATATCAGGGAGAATGAGTCAATGTCAATGAAATTAATGTCCAAGAACTAAACATGAGACCCTTCTCAAAATTCCTGGGACTATGTTAGCCTGTCTTGGAAGAAGTACAGTTGGAATGCTCCTTAGAAGCAAGAATAGCCAGACTTCATCTCACCTACTTCGGTCATGTTGTCAGAAGGGACCAGTCCCTGGAGAAAGATATCATGGCTGGTAAAGTAGAGGGTCGGCCAAAAAAAGAAGACCCTCAACAAGACGAATTGACACAGTGGCTACAATGATGGGCTTAAGCATAGCAAAGATTGTGAGGATGCGCAGGATGAGGCAGTGTTTTGTTCCATTGTACGTACGGTGACTATGAGTCAGTGCTGACTCAATGGCACCTAACAACAGCACAGCATGTCTGCCTGTGATTCTTGTATGATTCCATGGAGGAAGTTAAACCAATAACAAGTTGCTATTGAGTCAATTCCAATTTATGTTGACTTATGTGTGTCATGGTAGAATAGTGCTTCATAGGGTTTTCAATGAATAATTTTTCAGAAGCATATCATCAGGTGTTTCTTTTGAGGAATGTCTGGGTAGACTTGATAATCTAACCTTTAGGACACTGGCCAACTGTGTTAGAAGTTTACGCCACCCTGGGATTTCAGAGGGGGATAAAGAGTTTGAATAGTAATTGAGGTTTAATGTCTGCCAGGTCAACATTTGAAGGTTCAAAGCAGATGACCTTTGGTTTAAAAAAATAAGGAACATGATGTGTCTTATACCCTGGTGTTATGAACTCATTAATAGCTGCAATCAGTTGTATCCAAAAACAAACAAACAAACAAAAAAACCTCACTGCTGTCAAGTTGGATCTGACTCATAGCAACCCTTCCTTGGGTTTCCAAGGCGGTATCTCTATGGATGTAGATTGCCCAATCTTTTTTCTGAGGAGTGGCTGGTTAGCAGTCAAATACCTGAGGCACTACACCATCAGTTGTATAAGAAAAAAAAAATCAAGGTGTGTTTCACATCATATCCAAAGTTCCTCACCACTGGAGTGCAGTGAAATGAACTCCAAATTAAGGAGATTATATACTATATTTATTAATAAAATAGAAGAAAGCTTTTTGTCTGTTCCTTTTTTCTCCCAGGACTAATTTAAATACAGAAAAAAGAAGAAGAAGAAGAAGTTATGAATAACTCCTTTTTTCTGTTTTTCTAACATTGCATATTATTTCATATCATTGATAACACAATATGATGACCAAAACAAGCCAGGCTTGTTTAGTTCAACTTGGCTTCTGAACAATAGTGGAAACAAAACCCAAAGGAAAATTTGGCTTGCCAGACACATTGTTTATACTCATTAGGAAATCTGATGGAAG
>NW_006921833.1:4372351-4378309 GCF_000298275.1 Orycteropus afer afer
TAGAGATACAGAAGATAATCCCGGAGCCCAGAGCTTTGAAAGGAACTATACAGAATTGGAGGAAGATGGGGCAATCTACTTCCGTAGTGATACTGCCCTGGAAACCCAAGGAGGGGTCGCTATGGGTCAGGTCTGACTCAACGGCACATAACAACAACAACAACAACATACAGAATTGGATTAGGCACCAACTAGTGGAAAAACCTAAATGAAAACAATGAGTATGGAGATGGTTGGAGCAGTGGACTATCAGCTACTCTGACAGGACCAACAGCCTGAATATTTCCAAGTGGTCCTGGGACCTGAGAATTGAGCTAAGATCAGCCCTGGTTGCCAAGGGCTGCAGAGACGACTGTACTGGTGGCCTATGACTAGGAAGAGAAACAGCAAAGAGGGAGACAACCTGAGCTGTGGACTTTCCGCTCTCTGGAGGGTCCAGCCACTTTGAATGTTTACAAGTGGTGGCCATTTTAGATATTTAAAGTGAATGAGAGCACAGCCATTTTGAATGCTTAAAATTGGTGGCCATTTTGGATATTTAAAGTGACTTGAGAGCACAGCTATTTTGAATGTTTACAAGTACTGGCCATTTTGGATTTTAAAGTAACAGCATTCTCATTCAGAGTCCAGGGACCTAAGAATAGGCTCTGTTTGCCAAAGACGGCAGGGACATACAGGAGGCTGACAACGGGAAAGGAGACAGATGGCAAGTGTATAAGTGCTGCCAACTAACGAAGAGAGGAGCACAGTACTGTACCCTGCTTAAGTAGATAACATAACAAAACAAAGAAAATGAAAATTGTGGGCAAATCACCCCAACATACAATCATCAATTAGATATTAAACACAAAAGCATCACGATGCCTCAGAGACAACAGAGCATCACAGTGCACACAAAGAAGCAAGATAAAGCAGGAGAAATAAGGGACTAGGATACAGATCAAAAACACATCCCCAAGGAAGACACAGCATTGGAACTTCCTGATAAGGGATTCAAAAGAATTATATTTAGGTATCTTCAATGAATTGAGAGTCAGATCAAGAAAAACAATGACAAAATTGAGGAAAACACAGAGAAAACCCTAGAACAATTTTGAAAGACAATGCAAGAACAAAATGACAAAATAAATGAAAAATTAGAAATGATACAAAATCTACACATAGAAATCCAGAAGATTAATACTAAATTTTCAGAAATAGATAATACATTGAGTGGGCAAAGGAGTAGAATTGAATAAATGAAAGACAGAATCAGTGAGATTGAAGGGAAGTACCTCAATACTTCTTAAGAAAGTGCTCAATCAGAAAAAAGATCAAAACAAAATGAAGAAAGCCTAGGGTTCATGTGGGATACCATCAAAAGAAATAACCTACGTGTAATAGGAATTCCAGAACAGGAAGAGACAAATAAAACCACAGAGAAAATTGTTGAAGATTTATTAGAAGAGAATTTTCCTGGTATGATGAAAGATGAGAATATATCCAGTCAAGAAATCCAATGAACCCCAAACAGCATAGACCTCAAAAGAAAATCACCAAGACGTATCATCTTCAAACTCACCAAAATCAAAGACAAAGAAAGAATCCTGAAAGCAGCTTGGGTAATACAAAAAGTTACCTACAAGGGGCAACCAATAAGATTAAGCTTGGATTTCTCAGCAGAAACCATGCACATGAGAAGACAATGAGATGATACATATAAAACCTTGAAAGAGAAAAATTTCCAACCAAGAATTATGTACCCAGCAAAATTGTCCCTCAATATGATGGTGAAATTAGGAGGTTTCCAGATAAGCAGAAATTAAGGGAATTTGTTAAAACCAGACCAACCCTACAAGAGTTGCTTAAGGGAGTCCTTTGGACAGAGAAGCAACAACACCAAATACTGACCAACCATTAAAATACATGATGACATAACTTAGAAACCAATCCAGCTATGGACGTATCCAAAGTAAAGAAGCCTACAAGATTGTAAACAGGGAACCAGAGACATCAATTGACAAATGAGGACAACTACAAACCAAAAAGTGGGAAAAGAAATGTGTAGTAACAGAACTTCTAAATGGTAGGTGTGTTAGACTGGATTCTCTAGAGAAACAAAACCAGTAAAGCTTATATATATGTATATATAGAGAAATTTATCTTAGGAAAATGGTTCACACACTTATGGAAGCTGGCAAGTCCAAAGTTCCTGGATCAAACATCAAGCTGGAGGCTGTTCCCAACTCTTGAAGCCACAGCGGATGAGGAGCTCAAGGCTGGCAGGCAGTACACCAGCTGTTGACTCCAATGAATGATGAATCCAAGATCTCCAGGCCGAATGGTGGATTGTTCACTCACGGACAGTTGTTAGGCAGCACAACAGATCCCGATCCACAGAAGAATGTCTCTTTTCCCAGGATGTCCGTAGATATACTGGAAGCAGGCCACACCCCTAGGGAAAATCCCTTTCAACAGATTGTCTGCTCAAAACATAATCATCTGATCCCATCATGGGAATAACCACATCACAACAGCTTAAACCACACAGAATTTTGGTCCAGCCAAGTTGACACACAGCTCCAACAATCACAGTAGGGAAGTCAAGACAACTGGAAGATAGAATAGACTGTTCTAAACTTGGAAAGAAAACTATAAATCACAGGGTAACCTCAAAGAAAAATGATAAACCTTCACATCAAAATAAAAAAGAGGACCAGCACAAATATTTAGCAAATACTAAAACAATAGCAACAAAGGAAGTGATAACACGATTCGTAAACAAAACAAGCTCTGCACAGAAAATTATATGGAACAAAGAAATCAACATCACAAAAAAGCACATAACCAAAATGACAGCAACAAATTCATACTTGTTGATAATTACATATCTGGCAATGGACTTATCTCTCAGATTTATAGAAAACTCCAATGCCTCAACAGCAAAGAAATTAACAATCCAATTGAGAAATGGACAGAAGACATAAATAGGCACTTCCTCAAGGGAAATATGCACGTGACCAGCAAACACATGAAGAGATGCTTATGATCATTGGCCATCAAAGAGATGCAAATCAAAACAACAATGAGATACCATCTCACCACAGCACTGATAGCATGGTTCAACGAAACAGAAAATAACAAATGCTGGTGGGGATGTGGAAAGACTGGAACTCTAATACACTGCTGGTGGGACTGTGAAGTCATACAACCACTGTGGAAAGCAGTATGGCGATTCCTTGGAAAGCTGGAATTGGAGATAATCATTTGACCCAGAAATCCCATTACTAGGTATATATCTTAGAGAGGTGAGAGAAAGGATAGGAACCGATAAATGCACACCCATGTTCATCGAGGCACTATTTACAATAGCAAAAAGATGGAAACAACCTATGTGCCCATCAGTGGAAGAGTGGATGACCAAATTATGGTACATACACGCAATGGAATTCTATGCAGCACTAAAGAATAATATAGACTCTGCAGAACACCACATAATATGAAAGAACTTGGAGGACATTATGCTGAGTGAAATCAGTCAATCACAGAAGGGCAAATGTAGTATAAGTTCATTGTTGTTGAGGGTCAAGGAAAGGTTTATATATGTAGGGAAACTTTCTTTGTTGTTTGCCAGGGGTGGGAGGGGAGGGAAGGAAACATTGCAAAAAAAAAAAAAAAAGTGCATTGACCCATGTCACTTTAGTTTTGTGTATTTCATTGTACATAAATTATATTTCAATAAAATGAATTTTAAAAAAAGGAATTTGTGCCAATTTTTAGTTTCTCCACTTTGAAGTTTTCAGATTATCTACTAGAAATCATCCTCTTTAAGATTTCTTCCTAATTACTTGCAAGATTTCATCAAACTACTGCCTCCTTTATATCTTTACCTTGCACCTCGCTGTAAGACTCTCACCAAATTTTCATGTGAGTAAATAAATGAATAAATGTCTCTTTAGCCAAGCAGATGAGGTAATGAACACAATTCTATTTTGAAAAGAGTCTTTATCCTAGATAGCTCAGACTGTTTTCTTGCATTGCTAACTTAAAAGGAATAGAGTCTTAAGAAGAATTTTCCTACCTTATTTAAGCTGAAAGTTCTTGAATATCCTTCCATAATGCAGCTAGAATCTTCTGGGGCTGATAAAAAAAAAATTCACATGGACATTTCAGTATATTACTTACTCATCTCAAGGATCTTAAGTATAAATGCTTTGATAAAGTGTTAATAGCAGCACCGTGTGAGAATGTGGTTGAAACAGATAGAGTTGATGTCAGAGAAGTGACATAGGGCAGAAGCAATGTGGGGCAGAGAAGTTAGCTTCTCTCCTGCCTTAAATGGCCCAAAGCTAGCTATCTCTAAATGTGATGGAGAAGATGAACCCTGTATTTAATATGACCTAGAAAATATATGGATTCACCATAAAAGCAATCACATAGTATTATAATGTATATATTAATGGTTTTATTCTAAGAATCTTAAGTAAACAAAATCACTTAAATGGCCATATTTACATATTTACTGACATTTCTGTACAATGTATTTTAAGATTTATTCATTTTTTTTCTTTTAAATTAACTTAAAAGAAATTTCAGGAAACTGAAAGTAGAAAGATCTGTTAGTTCCTCCTTCTGCCTCATCCGCTTTCAGCCCTAGCCTCAGCCCAGCACCCAGCCCACCACACTCTGATAGTGGCCCTCCTATTGGGCCCTCCTATTGCTTAGAGCATCTGTGGTAGTACGTATACAGAGAGGTGGCAGAGAATATAACATTGCCTTAAACACTGAGGCATCACACTTTAAGAAACACTGCCATAGGAGTTTCTATGTCTAACTTAATACTAACAGATCCCTAGTCTAAGATTTGGTTGGTTTGTGTGTGTGTGTGTGGTTATTGAACACTTGAAAGTGGTTAATCCAAATTGAGATGTGTGTAAGTGTACAATATACACCAGATTTTGAAAGCTTAGTTTTTTAAAAAAAAAAAAGAATGCATAAGATCTCGTTTATAATCTTTTATATTGATCACATGTGGAAATGGTAATACTGTGAATAAATTGGATTAAGATATTAAAATTAATTTCACTTGCTTCTTTTTAACTTTTTAAATGTGGCTATTAGAAACTGTTAAATTACGTATGTAGCTTGCATTTGTGGCTTACATTATATTTCTATTGGACAACACTGCTCTGGGCAGTCATCTTAGAGGAATCCTAGGTGCTCGGTGGCTAACCAAAATGTCAGTGGAACCCACCAGCTGCTATACAGGAGAAAGACACAGCAGTCTTCTTCCGTAAAGATTTATAGCCTTGGAGACTCCATGGGGGTGGTTCTACTCTGTCCTATGGGGTAGCCATGAGTTGGAATCTACTCAACAGCAATGGGTTTGGTTTTTGGATTTAGTCATCTTAGAGTTCCTGGATGGTGCTAACAGTTAAGCACTTGACTACTGACTGAAAGACTGGCACTCTGAACCAACCCTGGAACATCTCAAAAGAAAGACCTCGATATCCTGCTTCCAAAAGGTCAAAGCCTTGAAAACACAATGGAGAGAAGTTATACTCTATAACATATGGGGTCACCGTGTGTCAGAATCAATCTGACAGTAATGGGTTTGGTTTGGTTTAGTAATCTCAAGGAATCTCTCAATGACACAAATGGTTAACATGCTCAGCAGTTAACCAAAGGTTGGAGGTTCAAGTCCACCCAGACATGCCTCAGAAGCAATACCTATGATCTACTTCCAAAAATATCAGTTATTAAAAATCTTATGGGGAGTTCCGGCAAGATGGCGGACTAGGCACAAGGACTGCTCAGATGCTCTTCAACAAAGAAAAGGGAAACCAATTAACACAGACACAGAAGATAATCTTGGACCCCGAGCCTTGAAGGGAAGGATACAAAAGTGGACTAAACCCCAACTAGCAGAAGAATTTGCGTGAAAATACCAAAAAAGGAGACACTGAGCTGCAGTCTGGA
>NW_006921833.1:4380319-4388943 GCF_000298275.1 Orycteropus afer afer
TGTGGTAAACTGTGGTCAATGACATGAGACAAAGTATATGTGAACTGCTGTATGGAAAGTGAATTTGCTCTGTAAATCTTCACCCAAATAAAAATAAATTAATTAAAAAAAAAATCTTATGGAGCACAATTCTACCCTCATACACGTGAGGTTTGCCGTGAATCAGAATTCACTCAACAGCACCTGGTTAGTTATCTTAGACTGAGTGAGATTCCTTAGTTGACCCTATATCTGCCCACAATCTATCTCATAGATGTTCCAGGAACCTCTAGTCTGGAACAGAGCCATCTGGACTCCCCACAGTTTAAACTGCCACTCCCTTGGGCTGTTGCTGAAATAGGCAAAATTCTGGACTGGAGGCTGAAAAAGCACTCTGTTACATACTGAGTTTCATTTTCCCCTCTTTTCTCCTAGCCAGTTCTTCTGCAGTTTTACAATCCAAGCTTTCAAATTGTCGATGGTAAACTAGCTGTCCCTGTAGTTCTCGTCATGTGCTCTAATTTTATTTTATTCAGGCCATGAGCATAGTCAACATGGAGTGTGAAAAAGACTGTTTTAAGAATAGAGACTCTTTTTTTTTTTTTTTGATGTCCTTACTACGTGTAAAAATAGCTTACTTTTCATCATCTTAAGTGACAGTTGTTTAGACCAGTCATGCAGCTTTGCCGTCTCAATCCACTAGACTGGATAATTGCTCAACTCGGCTTACCATCAATAATATAGGTCTGACCTAAATATATCAGTTTTGTTTATATTATTTAAAACATTTTTTTCTTAAAGTAGAGGAAATAACATTTAAATATGAAAAATAACTAATTTTGAATTTATTTTGCCATTTGTGAGCTGATGAGTCATAGAACACACTTAGATAGATGGTGAAAGGGTTAGAGGCCCTCCAGGCAAAAGCTTTCATTTCGTAGATGAGGACAGTTTTCTTTTAAAATGTCTGCAAATCTTGGCCTAGATTTAAATGCAGAGGCTTTTCAAAACTCAAGATACTGCAAACCATTTATATTCTTAGGAAATGATCAGTAAAAACTGATTATAAATTTTAAAT
This sequence comes from Orycteropus afer afer, assembly GCF_000298275.1. Lineage (NCBI taxonomy): Eukaryota > Metazoa > Chordata > Mammalia > Tubulidentata > Orycteropodidae > Orycteropus > Orycteropus afer. Next base: position 4,381,377 of record NW_006921833.1, read on the forward strand.
CTTAACATTTTAATTTATTTATTCAATAATCATTTATTGGAAGCCTCCTACGTGAAAGAAGTCTGATAGATACTGCAAAAATAATGACAAATGATTGATCCTTGTTCATATTTATTATATTATGAAAAATTGTGATGGAAGTCTGCATAATATTTAATGCTTTCAGTAAATATCTGAGTTTAGCCAACATATTGTCTTTTACAAAACCATAAAAATATTTTTCCTTTGTTTTAACCACATTGATGGTATTGGCTAAATAACAAACTAAAACCTGCCAGAGACAAAGCCAAAACCAAACTCACTACCATCGAGTCGATTCCGACTCATAGCTACACTTTGTTGTTGTTATTTGCCGTAGACTGACGCCCGACTTATAGTGACCCCTTCTTGGGTTTCTGAAGCAGTATCACTACAGAAGTAAATTGCCCAACCTTCCTTCCGAGGAGTGGCTGGTGGGTTTGAACCACCAGCCTTCTAGTTAGCAGTCAAGTGCCTCAGGCACTATGCTACCAGAGCTCCTAGCTACTCTTTAGGACAAAGTAAAACTGCCCCATAGGATTTCCAAGTCTGTAAATCTTTGCAGAAGCAGACTGCCTCATCTCTCTCCCAGGGAATGGCTGGGGGTTCAAACATTTCGATTAGTAGCCAAATGCTTTAACCATTCTGCCACCAGAGCTCTTTGACAGAGACAGATGAAGCATTAAATAATATGTTGTTGTTGTTAGGTGCCATCGAGTCTGCTGTAACTCACAAGGACCCTGTACAACAGAACGAAATACTGCCCAGTCCTGCACCATCATCACAATCCTTGCTGTGCTTAAGCCCATCATTATAGCCACTGTGTCAATCCATCTTGTTGAGGATCTTCCCCCTTTTTGCTGCCCTTCTACTTTACCAAGATATCCTTCTCCAGGGACAGGCCACTTCTGACAACATGACCAAAGTAGGTGAGACGAAATTTGGTCATTCTTGCTTCCAAAGAGCATTACAGCAGCACTTCTAAGAAAGATTTGTTCATTTTTCTGGCAGTCCATGGTATTTTCAGTATTCTTCCCCAACACCACAATTCAAAGGCATCAACCCTTTATTGGTCTTCCTTATTCATTGTTCAATTTTTACATATGAGGCAATTGAAGACACCATGACTTGGGTCAGGTGCATCTTAGTCTTCAAAGTGACATCTTTGCTTCTAAACACTTTAAAGAGGTCTTTTGAAGCAGATGCGCCCAGTGTAATATGATGTCTGATTTCTAGACTGATACTTCCATGTTGTTGTTGCTGTTGTTATGTGCCGTCGAGTCAGACCTGACTCATAACGACCCTTTCTTGGGTTTCCGAGGTGGTATCACTACAGAAGTAGATTGCCCAACCTTCCTTCTGAGGAGCAGCTGGTGGGTTTGAACCACCAGCCTTCTGGTTAGCAGTCAAGTGCCTTAGGCACTATGCTACCAGAGCTCCTGATACTTCCATAGGCATTGATTATAGATCCAAAGTAAAATTAAATCCTCAACACCTTCAAACTTTTCTCCATTTATCTTGATGTTGCTTATTGGTCCAGTTGTGAGGATTTTTGTTTTCTTTATGTTGAGGCGTAATCCATACTGAACACTGTAGTCTTTGATCTTCATCAGTAAGTGCTGCAAGTCTTATTCACATTCAGCAAGTTTGTGTCATCTGCATATCACAAGTTGTTAATGAGTCTTCCTCCAATCCTGATCCCACGTTCTTCTTCATATCAATTTTTGGATTATTTTCTCAGCATACAGATTGAATAAGTATGGTGAAAGGATACAACCCTGACACACACCCTTCCTGATATTAAACCATGTATTATACCCTTGTTGCTTTTGAACAGCCTCTTGCTCTATGTACAGGTTCCTCATGAGCCCAATTATGCATTCTGAAATTCTGATTCTTCACACCATTATCTGTAATTTGTTATGATTCACACAGTCAAATGCCTTTGCATAGTCAATAAAACACAGGTAAACATCTTTCTGATATTCTTTGCATTCAGTCCAGATCCATCTGATATCACCAATCATACCCCTCATTCCACATCCTCTTCTGAATCTAGCTTGGGTTTTCTGGCTGTTCCCTGTCAATATACTGCTACAACCATTTTTGAATTACGTTCTGCAAAATTTTACTTGCATGTGATTTTAATGACATTGTTCAATAATTTCCACATTCTGTTGGATCAACTTTCATTGGAATGGGCACAAATATGCATCTCTCCCAGTCTGTTGGCCAAGTAGCTGTCTTCCAAATTTCTTGGCATAAATGTGTAAGTGCCTCCAGCACAGCATCCTTTTGTTGAAACATCTCAGTGGGTATTCTATCAATTCCTGGAGCCTTGTTTTTTGTTGTTGTTGTTGTTGTTTGTGTGTTTGTTTGGTTTGGTTTGGTTTTTGCCAATTCCTTCAGTGCAGCTTGGACTTCTTTCTTCAATACCATGGGTTATTGATCATATGCTACCTCTTGAAATAGCTGACCATTGACCATTACTTTTTGGCACAGTGATTCTGTGTATTTCTTCCATCTCCTTTTGATGCTTTGGTGCTTCAAAATATCATTCAATATTTTGCCCACAGAATGTTTCAATATCTCAATTTGAGGCTTCAATTTTTTCTTAAGTTCTTTTAGCTTGAGAAATGTTGAGCATTTTCTTCCTTTCTTTTCTAACTCCAAGTCTTTGCACATTTCATTGTAATACTTTACTTTGTGTTCTTGAGCTGCCCTTTGAAATCTTCTATTCGGTTCTTTTATTGCATCATTTCTTCCATTCAAGAGCAAGTTTCAGAGTGTCTTCTGACATCCATTTTGGTCCATTCTTCCTTTACTGTCTTTAATGACTTTTTGCTTTATTCATGTATGATCTCCTTGATGTCTTCTCACAACTCATCTGGTCTTTAGTCATTGGTGTCCAGGGCATGAAATCTACTCTTCAAATGGTCTCTAAATTCAGGTGGGATAAATTCAAGTTCATATTGTGCCTATCATGGACTCATTTTAATTTTCTTAAGCTTCAACTTGAACTTGTATATGAGCATTTGATGGTCTGTTCCACAGTCAGCCCCTGGTATTATTTTGATGGATGATATTGAGCTGAGCCATTGCCTCTTTCCACAGATGTATTCAATTTGTTCCTGTGTATTCCAACAGGGTGAAATACACAGTCACTGTTTATGTTTATGCAGTTGAAAAAAAGTTGAAGGTCTTGAAAAATTTTATCACGTGATTTCTGATGTCATTTCTATCACCAAGGCCATATTTTCCCACTACTGATGATTCATCTTTGTTTCCAACTTTCATATTCCAATCCTAGTAATAAGCAATGCATCTTGATTGTAGGTTTCATCAATTTCAGGCTGCAGAAATTGATAAAAATCCTCAATTTCTTCACTTTTGGCTTTAGTAGTTTGTGCATACATTTGAATAATATCAGTATTAACTGGTCTTCCTTGTAGGTGTATGGATATTATCCTATCACTGACAGCATTGTGCTTCAGGACAGATCATGAAATTTTCTTTTTAATATGACTCCATTCCTCTTAAATTTGTCATTCCCTGCACAGTAGATCATATGATTGATTGAAAATGGCCAATACAAATCCATTTCAGCTCACTAATGCCTAGGATATTGATCTGTATCCATTCTATTTCATTTTCGACAACTCCCGATTTCCCTAGATTTGTATACTTTATACATTCCATGTTCCAATTATTAATGAATGTTTACAGCTGTTTCTTCCTATTTTTAGTCACACCACATCAGCAAGTGAAAGTCTTGAAAGCTTTTATCCATCCCTGTTATTAAGGTCAGGAGTCCTGGTGGCGTAGTGCCTAAGGCATTTGACTGCTAACCAGAAAACTGGCAGTTCAAACCCACTGGCCACTTCTCAGAAGAAAGGTTGGGCAATCTACTTCCATAGTGAAATACTGCCTTGGAAACCCAAGGATGGGTCGCTATGAGTTGGATCTGACTCAATGGCAGTGGGCTTGGTTTGGTTTTTGGTTATTAAGGTCAAGTTTACTTCAAGGAGGCAGCTCTTTCCCAGTTGTATTTTCAGTGCTTTCCAACCTGCAGGGCTCATCTTCCAGCACTATATCAGACAATGTTTCACTGGTATTCATAAGGTTTTCAGTGGCCAATTTTTTCAGAAGTGAATGGTCTGGCCCTTCTTCCCAGTCTTAGTTTGGAAGTCCACTGAAACATGTCCACCATGGGTGATGCTGCTGATACATGAAATACCAGTGGCATAGCCTCCAGTCTCACAGCAACATGCAAGATACCACTGTATGACCAACTGACAGATGAGTGGTGGGAAATAATACAGCAGGAGAGATATGATGGCAGATAGAAGAAAGTCTTCCTGACAAAAAGGTCATTATAACAGCAGAGTGACTTACCACAGGAGACTAGGATCTTTATCTATAGACATCAGTTATTTCTTTATTACCCAATGTCTGTTCAAGGAAATGTGCCTGCAAGCAATGAAATACATTTCTCTTTCTTATTTTGGTAAACTGATATTTTTCCTACTTAGGAAAGTAAGCACAAGTAGTTTGGAGAAGATACAGATAAAATCTTACCCATAATCCCACTGCTCTAAAACAAAACAAAAATTCTTACCTAGACTTGTAGAATATTGGTTTGATAACGATGGTCAATTTAGAAATTGGCTTTCTAAAATGAGGGGAGATAAAGGCACTTGTCAATGTAGATCAAAGACTACAGTCTTCAGTATGAATTACACCTCAACATAAAGAAAACAAAAATCCTCACATCTGTACTAATAAGCAACACCATGATAAATGATGAAAAGATTGAAGTTGTCAGGGATTTCATTTTACTTTGATCAACAATCAACCCATGGAAACAGCAGTCAGGAAATCAGACGTCATATTACTCTGGTAAAACTGCTTCTGTAACAATTACAGTCAAAGAAACCTACACACACACACACACACACACACACATTATATATATATATATATATATATAAACAAGCATGTTCCTTGATCTGAAAAATCTTTTGCTCCAGTTGGAACTTTAAGCATCTGTATCCATAAGAAAAATTCAGGCCAGATCAAGCCACCAAACTGCAGCAATTTATACCAGCTCACAGTGTCAAACTTCTTTCTCTTCATTTAGTCAGGTTCTGGTCAGCTTAGCCCTAGCCATCCTAGCTAGGTCAATGGGTACCTGTTGCAAGCTTGGGAGTTCACACACCTTCCTGAACTTCAAACCAGCCAACCCTTTCTATCTTACTCATCTCTAGGCCCCTTGGGCTAAGTCAGTGCTTGTAGGCTCAGGAGTCCACACAGCTCCCCGCATTTCAGACGAGCCAGCCCTTCTTCTCTCATCCCTAGTATCTGTGAGCTAGCTTAAGAATGCCAAATTCAGATCATTTCTTCATTGCTATACCTCAAGTAGACCCTGGTGGTCACAAGAAACAAATGTACCGGGCTATTTACTCACCAGCTTCCTTTAACTTCCAGTCCTGGAAGGGGTTCTTTTGATGGGTATCCAACTTTTTTCTGCCTTGATGCACCCAAGGCAAATCTCTTCCTCAAAATTCAAAAAAGCAAAACAGCTTTTTTTTTTTTTTTTCCTCCTGCAGGTCTTTCCTTTAAATGTAAATTTTCTGTTCTCTCAATGTTCTGGGTGGGTCTGCATGTTTTCACAAATGCAAATTTTCTGACTCTGAAGGTCAAGGGAGGGTTCAGGTTTTCCATCTAACCCCCAAGACTCGATACACAGGGCTACTGCATTCAAGCCAATGCCTGTATTCTTCTGGGCAAATTCTATTTCCTCTTTTAGCATATGCAATCCAGTATTGGCTGAAGGCAGAGTTACATACTGTCTGTAATCTATACTACTCATTACTCATTTTACCATACATTTAAAAGAAATGCCATACATTTAGAAAAAATATTTATATCCATAGTACATTCAGCTGCAGCATAACATCTCTTGCAGTACTTTCAGCCAGCACAGGTAACAACAATCCAAGTAATCATCTAAGAATCAAAAGTTTCACTTCCCATGCCCCTTCCTTCTTTCTTTTGCAAAATACCATCTTCAATGAGTCTGGAGACATTGCAATAAATCCCACTTCTGACACCAATTACAAAAAGGGTGTAGTGGCGGTGGTGTCTGACCTCCTCTAATTTCACAAGGAGGGAGGATGGTCAAGAACATCAGCAGCCTGAAGCTGATTACTATAAGGCAGAAGTTAGACATGCCACTACCACCTGACTGTTCTTACCAATTGTGACACCAGCTGTCCCTTCCATGGCACTCTCAACTTCTCTGTTGGGTTTTATAATTCATGGCATTGGCCACACAGATGTCACACACAAAACTCACAATTATGGGTTTATTAGGGAAGTAAAAGGTTACAACTTAGGATCAGAAACAACTCAGGATAGAATTCTTTAATCAGAACAGCTTCTTCTCAGCCATGCCACGGGCACACTTCTCTCTGGCCTTGGCCTCTGCCTTTCTCTGGCATGTGTTAAAAAGCTCTTCTAGCTCTGCTATAGGTTCACCCCACTTCATCAGCAAGCCTTCTGCCTGAAGGCACTCAGTTTTCTCACTTCAGGGGCCAGCAACCCCACTACTCTGTCTTGTGTCAGACTATTGGTTCTGTTGGTTGCACGGTCTCTGATGCCACAGTTTCTCTGCCATCTCCCTGTTGTCACAGTGCAGGGATCTCAGGTCCAAGGACATATTTCACTCCCAGCTCTTCTCTCTTGATGGCAATGAGATCCTCTTTTCTGACTCTGGGGTGGCCCATTTTAAGCTTAGCAAGATGGCAAAACTGACCCATTCCCATATCAGGGTTCTATAGACATTATTTGCACAGACTCACCCCCACAAATGTGCCATGTATCTTATTTATGTTATTAACAAAGTATCCAATCCCCTTAGTGGGCTATAAGCACCTCACATTTGCATAGTACCATCCAGTCATCCTATGGAAGTCACAAAGACCATGGCTAGAAGAGCCACATTAAGCAATTCACTGTGCTGCATTAGCATATGGTGAAGATTTCTACAGGATAGACTCTCTAGTAAATGTATGCTAAAGTATCAGCATCTTACTGGATATTGAAAAACATTATTAATCTTGACATGCATTATCCAAAAAGTAAGGTTAACAAATTTAAAATCTTACCTCTAAGGATAATTCCAGAACACTTAATTGTACTTATGAGGAACCTGTATATAGACCAGGAAGCTGTTGTTCGAACAGAACAAGGGGACACTGTATGGTTTAAAATCAAGAAGGGAGTGTGTCAGGGTTGTATCCTTTCACCATACTTATTCAATATATATGTTGAGCAAATAATCCAAGGAGCTGAATTATATGAGGAAGAACATGGCATCAAGATTAGAGGAAGAATCATTAACAACCTGCAATACGCTAATGACACAACTTTGCTTGCTTAAAGTGAGGATGACTTGAAGCACTTCCTGATGAAGATTAAAGAATACAGTCTTCAGTATGGATTACACCTCAATATAAAGAAAAAAAAAAATCCTCACAACTGGACC
>NW_006921833.1:4391075-4392793 GCF_000298275.1 Orycteropus afer afer
TTGACAAGATGGATTGATACAGTGGCTGTGGTGATGGTCTCAAGTATAGCAGGGATCACTGAGCTGGCACCATGACCAGGTGGTGTTTTGTTCTACTGTGCATAGGGTTGCAATGAGTTGAAGATGACTCATTAGTACCTAACAATAACAACAACAACATCTCTAAGGAAGTAAAAAAGAAGAGTTAAATGCTTTTTGCATACGTTGTATTAGTTTCAGTAATAAAATTTTGCATTAAATATAAAAAACTCTGAAAATTTGTGTACCAGTTGACCAGTCCATTTCTGGGACTATATCCTAAAGAAATATTCATGGACATGTGCAAAATAGTTAGCAAGGTGTTGCAAGTAGCCATCTAGATGCAACAATGGGTCTTTCCTCATCCAGAGCGAAGAAGAATGAAGAAAACTGGAGACAAATGGGAACAATTAGTCCAAGGGACTGGTAACCATGTGATCCTCAGCCTATACAACTATGAGACCAGAATAACTAGCTACCACTGTCACCCAGTCAGTGGGGGATCTATGTAGGACATCCTGGATAGAGTGGGAAAACAATGTGGAACAAAATTCAAAATCATTTTTTTTTTTAAAAAAAAAGGACCAGTTTTGCTGGTCTGATAGAGCCTAGTGGAATCTCTGAAACTATGGCCCCTAGCTGCCCTTCTGGTCTGGAATTGAACTTATTCCTATAGCTTCCAGTCAAACAAAAGACAGGCATATAAGCTGATCATTTTCATTAGGTAGATACACTCCTTAGAGAGATCAATCATGGGAGAATAGAAGGGCTGTGTATGCACAGGGAGACAGTTCCAGGGGCAGGAGTTCATGGGAGGGAACAACACAGGGAAGAGGTAACTATGGGGAGGAAGTGGGAAGAGAGCTGTTGCATTGTGAGAAATTGCAGTCAATGTCATGAGACAAAGTGTATGTGAACTGCTGTGTGGAAAAAGAATTTGCTCTGTAAATTTTCACCCAAATCACAATGAAAAAAATTTAAAAAAAAAGAAAAAGTTAGCAAGGGTGATTTTCATCAATGCTTATAACATTAAAAAAATGGAAAACAACTGGGATTAATTACATATATCATGACCAAAACATATGATAGAATATGATGCAGCAATTTAAAATGATGCTTTAGGATAACAGCAAAATGTTAAGGCAAAAATGGTATAGCAAGAAAGAAATTTATAAAACAGACTGAGTTTATGATTTCATTTTTTTGTTGTTAAAATGCATAGATATATACATAGAAAAAAGTGTAAAATTAAGTTCCAATATAGTAACAGTTGTTACTTGTGGGTGGTATGCATGTGGACTTTCAAAAAAAAATTTTTTATTTTTTTTACAATGAGTACTTATCTTTTATGACCAGTTATTGTTTTCTAAAAATAAAATAAAATAAAATTCCTAACACTTGCATTAAGTTTAAAGTAATGATTTCATATAACTCATTGCTGTTGAGTCAGTTCTCATGGAGACCCCATGAATTACAGAGTAGAACTGCTTCATAAGGTTTCCTTGGCAGTAATCTTCATGGAAGTACTTTGACTTTACTCTGAGGAGCTGCTGGGTGAGTTCAAACCACCAACCTTTAGCTTAATAGCTAATGGAAAACTGCTTGTGCCACACAAGCTCCTAGGAACTTATGTAAGAAATAAAAAGTCAATAGTTTGGACTTCCGGAAAGATGGCGGAATAGGGAGATAGACTGCACAGA
>NW_006921833.1:4407490-4414291 GCF_000298275.1 Orycteropus afer afer
CCTTCAAGGAGATGGATTGACACAGCGGCTAGGATGATGGGCTCAAGTATAGCAGGGATTGTGGGGCTGGCGCGGGATCGGGCAGTGTTTCGTTCTACTGTGCATGGGGTCGCTATGAGTCGGAAACGACTAGACGGCACTTAACAACAATAAAATTATTATTTTTTAAAAAAGTCAATAGTTTAATATAGGTTAGAGAGATTGCCATGAAAAATGAAGAAAGCTTCACACACAGACATGAAGGAAAACATTAAAAGGAAGTGATTACTTGAAACAAGTTTCTTCTCTGCCCCACCTCTCCAAAGTTTAGCCTTCTACCTACAAAGAATTAGTGGAGTAAGGGTATAATTTTCAATATTGGTAGTGATTAATAGATCTTTCTTTTATTTTGCTTTGAAACAGTTTTCATAATGAGAAAAACATTAAGTTCACCAACGGTTTTAAAGCTTAGTCAGCTCTGGTGGTGCAATGGTTAAGGCATTTGTCTGCTAACCATAAGGTTAGCAGTTCAAACCCACCAGCCACTCCACAGGACAACAATGAGGCAGTCTGCTGCTATAAAGATTGACAGCTTTGACAATTCTATGGGGCAGTTCTACCCTGTCGCATGGGGTTGTTATGAGTCAGAATCAACTTGATAGAAGTAGGTTCAGTTTTATTTTTGTTTTTAAAACTTGGGTTGATTCTGCTAGACAATGTGAGAGATAACTTTTCTAGTTCTCATAGATAATAAAAAGGAAGTTGTGTTACCTTTTTCCTTCCTGGTTGAAACAAGGTAGGTATTATACCAGCTCTTTATACATCCTACTTGTCATACATTCAGCAAGGTAGAGTTGGGTGTGAGCTATTTCATATGGGGTATAAAAAGTAGCCACCCATCTAATCCTTCCAGGAAAGAAATGTCTTAGCACTCGGCAGACCATGAGGCATCAGGTATTACAAAACCCCAGCTGCCATCCATGGAACCAGCAGGATGAAATGAGAAATAGCTTGGCAATTCCTATCCAGTAATGTGACTCAGAATGTTTTTTTGTTGGTGGTGGTGGTTTTTGTTTTGTTTTGTTTTTTATGAGCCTTTTTTCTTTTCAAAGTGTAGCATATTCCCGATTGTTCTTCATTTCATTCGAGGACTTTTTAAAAATTAGAAATAACCTGAATGATAGTAAATGTTAAGCAACAAATGTTCATCTACTTGGTTCAACCTCTGCCACCCTCAAAAACTAAACAAAGCAAACCAAATAAAATCTGATACTAAAATTGTGAGTTGGTGACAATCTGCTCCATTTAGCCCAGAGGAATCATTTGCCTCTACAGCAACTTGTGGTGGCTAGTCTTACAATTTCCACCCATGTTCAGAATGTAAAAATTTCTCTTGCTTCCATAGGCATTGGTAGGGAGTTAGAGCCAGGAAACATGTAGCCCAGCCAGGTACTATCCTCTCAGTAATGCTGCATATCTGGCTTTCCCACTCCAGGCACTGGAATCTCCCCAGGTGAATTCACTGGGTTTAGATCCTCGGCAATATATGAGCAGATTCTTTCATATGAAACTTCCTAAGAAGCAAGAATTCATTAAGAATGGTTCAACACACACTATGAAATGAGCCATAGACATTTTACCAAACAATTTACTTAGAGGAATGTGTTTTTGTTGTTGTTGTTGTTAGTTGCCACCAAGTCAATTTTCAGCTCATGGACACCCCTTGTGACAGAGTTGTGTTGCTCCATTGGGTTTTCTAGGCAGTAATTTTCACAGAAGCAGGTCTCTAGGTCTTTCTCTGGTAGCATAGCAGCTAAGACACTTGCCTGCTAACCAGACGGCTGGCAGTTCAAACCCACCAGCCACTCCTCGGAAGGAAGGTTGGGCAATCCTACTTCTGTAGTGATACTGCCTCGGAAACCCAAGGAGGGGTCGCTATGAGTTGGGGCCGAGTCGATGGCACATAACAACAACAACAACAAGGTCTTTCTCCCAAGGAGCCACTGGATGGATTCGAATTGCCAACATTTTGCTTAGCAGCTAAGTGCCAGGGCTCTTTTAAAAGAATATATTTACTTACACATACATGTACATATATGTGCATAAGCATATAGAATGTATATGCTAAAGTACAAGAGTATATATGTGTATGTGCTTATGTATATCATTACACAAATATATATACATACAGAGAAACATATATTTACAATAATGTACAGAATGTATACTTAAATGTAGTTATATACAGGCATACACTTACATCTATAGACGTGTGTGTGTGTGTATATATATAGAAAATATATATATTAACTATACTCTATTTTCACTACTGGCTAAAGACAACATAACCATTCCCTTCTTTATCCAGAATTTTCTTTGTCACCCTAATTTTGTGACATTAGTTTATTTCATATCATTCTGTCTTTCCCCTAGGTTGCATATCCTCTCTTCTGGCCATGAAGGGAGGAAGTTTAAGCGATGGTGGGAAGGTGGTGTCCAATTGGAGCTCATTATTTTGGCACATGGTATCTGCTGAGGTGTCCTCATTTCAACCTGGTCATCTATTGCCCATCTACGCAAATTGTTGTCTCATTCTTTACTTCCCTTTCTAAGGTTTAAGGATTTCTTTAGGTCTGGCTGTCACTAATTTCTGGTCCTTTCTTATTGTTACTTACTGTCAAGTCCACTCGAACTCTTGGCACTCTTATGTATAACAGACAAAAGATTTCCTGGTCCTGCACCATCCTGACAATTGTTGGCATATTTAAACCTACTGTGTAGCTACTGTGTCAATCCATTTTGTGGAGATGAGTTTTTTGGTTTTGTTGTTGTTGCTGTTGCTGTCCCTCTACTTTACCAACCAAGGTGCCCTTTATTAGTGATTGATCTTTCCTAATGACATGTCCAAAGTAAGGAAATGAAGTCTCTACATCCTCACTTCTCAGGAACATTCTGGTTGCATAATTCTGATACGTAAGACTGATTCATTTGTTGTTCCGGCAGCAAATGGTATGTTCAATATTCTTCACCAACACAATTTAAATACAACAGTTCATTTTGAGTTTTCTTTTTTATTGGGCCCATTCTGAGGGTCCAGGAAACGTGGGGTTACTCTCCTGAGATACTCCGAAGCTGCAGGATAGCTGATGGGGTTATTGGAGATCTTTCACCATTTGAAGGTATGATCAAGCACACATTACATTGTTCCATTGCTCCCCACCCTGCCTGAGAGACCTAGAATCCCTCGGGTCTCTCAGACTCCTTTGCCTAGACACGCTTTGCAGAGTTTCTACTCTGCAGCTCCTCCTCCATCCAGGGGCATCAGCAATCCCCAGCTGGGCTCTTAATTTCTCTCTAAATATCATTCCCCTGAGACTGAGTGGACAGAGCCCTTTGCTCTCAAATTCCCAGAAACAATCTGAGGCTTCTTCACAGGAACCACATTCTTCATAAACTCTCTCGACTGTTCTCTGTACTCTACCAACTCTGTTCTCTATGTATGCCCTATGCTGTTGGAGAGTTTTTGGCCCCTTTCATTTTTGTTGGGAAGAATACTTGCGGGCTGAACCAGCTGAAAATATCTGTGCCAAAATAGTTTATTCAATGCCACATTCTCCCTGACTACTCTTTAATATTTCCAACTCATTATGGGTGAACTGTCAATATAGATTCCAAACCAAAAAAAAAAAAAACCAAACCCACAGCTATCGAGTCAATTCCTACTCATAGCAACCTCTATTGGGTTTCCAAGGCAGTAAATCTTTACAGAATAGATTGCCCAGTCTTGCTCCTGTGGAGTGACTGGTGGGTTTAAATCATCAACCTTCTGGTTAGCAGTCAGATGCCTTAGACCCTGTGCTACCAGAGCTCAGTATAGATTAGATTTTTTTAATTCTTCACAATACATGAGAATCCTTAAGCTTTAGCTTGGAAATTAATTTATTCTGGTAGGAATTAATTATCTTTCATTCTTAGCCAGATCTATACAAATATACTAGAAGCCTCCAAAAGAAAAACTTGTGGTACTTTCAAGGCTTTTCAGCAGATTAATAAAGCTCTTTATTTTCATTCTCAACATTAAATTATAAGAAAATAGAAAGCATTTCTAAAACAAGACACAAAATAAATGAAGCTATATGGTTTAAATTTTAAGTTTCTGTTTATCAAACGCACTCTAAACAAACTGGTAAATTAAAAGTGGGTGAAAGTCTTCACAAGGAACAAAAGATTCTGTTGTTGTTGTTGTTGTTGTTGTTGTCAAGTGCCATCAAATCAGTTTGGACTCATAGTGACCTTAAATACAACAGAACAAAATGCCCCACAGTCCTGTACCATCCTCACAATCATTGCTGTGTTTGTTGAGCCCATTGTTACAGCCACTGGGTCAATCCATCCCCTCGAGAGCCTTCCTCTTTTCCACGGACCCTCTCCTTTACCAAGCCTGCTGTCCTTCTCCAGAGACTGATCCCTCATGACAAAATGACCAATGCATGAGAGACGAAATCTCGCCATGCTTGCTTCTAAGGAGCGTTCTAGCTGTACTTCACCCAAGGCAGATTTGTCTGTTCTTCTGACAGTCTATGGTATATTCAATATTTGTCATCAACATCACAATTCAAATGAATCAATTCTTGTGTAGTCTTTCTTATTCATTGTCAGCCTTTCACAGTGACATCTTCAAAGTGATATCTTTGCTCTTTAACACTGGAAAGAGGTCTTTTGCAGTAAATTTGCCCAATGCAATGTCTTTTAATTTCTTGACTGCTGCTTCCATGGGTATTGATTGTGGATCCAAGTAAAAGGAAATCTTGACAATTTCAATCTTTTCTCTGTTTATCATGATGTTATTTATTGGTCCAGTTGTGAGGATTTTTGTGTTCTTTATATTGAGGTGTTACTCACCCTGAAGGCTGATGATTTTCATTAGTAAGTGCTTCAAGTCTTCTTCAGTTTCAGCAAGCAAAAGTCTTCCTTCAATCCTGACGCTGCATTCTTCTTCAATACTCAAGCTTCTCGGCTTATTTGCTCAACATACAGATTGAATAAATATGGTTAAAGGATGCAACCCTGACACACTTTTCCTGATTTTAACCCACACAGTACTCCCTTGTTCTATTTGAACAACTGACTCTTGGTCTATGAACAGGTTCCTCATGAGCATAATTAAGTGTTCTGGAATTCCCATTCTTTGCACTGTTATCCATAATTTTTTTATGATCCACACAATCAAATGCCTTTGCATAGTCAATAAAACACAGGTAAATATCTGTCTAGTGTGTTCTGCTTTCAACCAAGATCCTTCTAATATCAGCAGTGTTATCCTTGGTCCACATCCTTTTCTGAATCTGGCTTGAATTTCTGGTGGTTCCCTTTCTATGTACTGCTGCAACTGTTTTTAAATTATTTTCAGCAAAATTTTATTTGCATGTGATATTAATGATATTGTTCAATAATTTCTACATTACATTGGATCACCCTTGTTTGGGATGGGCACAAATATGGATTACTTCCATTCAGTTGGCATAAATTTATTGGCATAGACAAGTGAGCACTTCGAGTGTCACATCTATTGCTTAAACATGTCTATTTGCATTCCATCAGCTCCTGGAGGCTTGTTTTCCTCCAACACCTTCAGTGAAACTTGGACTTCTTCCTTCACTTCTATTGGTTCTTGATCATAGGCTTGATCATATCCTGATATGACTGAAAGTCAACCAAATCTTTATGATTTATGATTTTTTTTTGATCTTTATGATATATCCCACAAAAAAATATATAAAGTCAATATACTGGTTTCACAGTTACTTGAAATAACTTTTCTCTGTTTGGTTATATTATCACTTAATATATAGTTAAGTTTACATGTTTTCATTTACTTTAGAGTTTTAAGGATCCTTTGTTCTTTTTAAATTAATTTTGTATTTTATTTGATAACTATACTTGTGTAATTCCAAAGTCAAAACCATGTAATAAATTTTGCCCAGAAAGATTTATTTACATCCCTGTCCCCTGTTTGTTGTTTCTTTTTTTTCTTCTACCTTACCAAAAACAAACAAACAAAAAAGTGGTTTCTGTGAGGTTGATTCCAACTCATGGTGACACCATGTGTTTTGGAGTAGAACTGTCCTCCATAGGACAATTTAGTCAATTAAAGGGACTAAATTAAATATGTGATCTTGGATGGATGGCTGCAACATTTTAGAAGATTGCCAGGCCTTTCTTCCAATGTGACTCTGGGTGGATTCAAACCACCAAACTTTCAATTAGTTGCTCAAGTCTCAACTGTTGACACCATCCAGGGACTTCCAATATAGGTAATTTTTTATTAACTTTTGGTTGATCCTTCTATTGTTCATTTTTTTAATATAATAAAAACATACACATGTATTCATAGTCCCTCTTTCTTACAGTACACATTCTATAGTATTTCATAGAGTATTTTTATAGCATATAGTTCTTCATCATATGGATGTTCCATAGTTTCTTAAACCAGTCCTTTACTGATGAACATTTGGATTGTTTCCAATCTTTTGCTACTATAAATAGTACTACAGTAAATAGCCTTATGCATATATCATTTCATATTTCTGTCTGTAGTTCTTTGATACAAATTTATAGAAATGTGATTATGGTGTCTAAGGCTAAATGCATATATAATTTTGCTAGATATTGCCAAATTTTCTTCAGAGACATTATACTGCCTTTGCATTCCCACAATGTATGAAAGTGCCTGTTTACCTGAAGACTTGCCAATAAGATATTTGTCAAACGTATGGATTTTTGCCAACAAAATAGGTGACAAACAGTAATGTTCTATATTTT
>NW_006921833.1:4414835-4420431 GCF_000298275.1 Orycteropus afer afer
TATAGGTTGCAGATCGGATGGTGTACCAGTCTCTAGGACTGATTGTTTCCATTAATTTTGGTTTTCTTCTTTCTTCTTGATGAAAAGAGACCCATCATTGCATCTAGATGGCAGCTTGCTAGCTTTTAAGATCCCAGTCGCTACTCGCCAAGGTAGGAGGTGGATGTTTGTTCTATTCGTAATTAGACATCTTTATGGGAGCTCTGGTGGTATAGTGCCTAAAAACATTTGACTGCTAACCAGAAGGCTGGTGGTTCAAACCCACCAGCCACTCCTCAGAAGGAAGACTGGGCAATCTACTTCCGTAAAGATACTGCCTTGGAAACCCAAGGAGGGGTCGCTAAGAGTTGAAACAACTCTACGCAGTGAGATTATGCATCTAAAATATTTCACAAAATAAGCTAACATAAAGAATCACTCTCAAAGATGATAGATTTTCTACTTTGGTCTTGTAAGTATTGTAATGATTTTATGGATAAAGTAACTATTCAATAAAGAACTAGAACAACTCACAACTAGACTTGGAAAGAATCACAGAGGCTAAAGGATAGGAAGCTACCATTTAACAAATTAAGGCTCTTGGACTCAAAGAAACCAAGTAACTTCAAGTCACATGGTCAATGAAAAATAGGCTCATTCTTAACTAACTCTGAAAACCTTGTTTGATGTATAAAAATTATGAAGATAACTATCCAAGTAAATGGGCTGAGTAACACCCAAATTCAAAATAATTCCATTAATTTAAATGATACAGAAATTAGAATGCATTACATCAAAGCTAAGAGTCAGAGCTGATTGCTACACTGTAAGTGCAATTCAGGAAGCTGATGTAAGTTGTGAAACCCACTGTCTTTTGGTTATGACATCCTTATTAATCACCTTTCTCCTTTTTTGGCTTTACAGTAGAATAGATTCACTAATGGATTTTTACCAACAGTTTCCAAATTTATAATATGGAATCTGTAAACCAGAGCCTTGTCTCTTGAAGCAAATACAGAGAACTTATCTTTTTTTAAAACTGGATCACTCTTATAAAGCGGCAAGATGAGGCTGCAATGTTTTTACTGTTGTATTCTGATTATATGGTATAGATACTTATTTAAGGTATATTGTATTAAATTTAAGGATCCCTGGTGGTGCAGTGATTAAGTGCTTGGCTCCTAACAGAAAGGTTGATGGTTCAAACCCACCAGTTACTGCAGGGGAGAAAGATATGGCAGTCTGCTTTTGTAAAGATTACAGCCTTGAAAATCCTATGGGGTAGTTGTACTCTGTCCTATAAGGTCACCATGAGTCAAAATTGACTCAACAGCAATGGGTTTGGTTTGGGGCTTATATTAAATTTGAGTTTTGAGGCTTCTTAACAAAAGCAGTAAGTTGGGATAGATTATTCAAAATCACCAATTATCCAAAAGATATCATTCAAAGGAAAAGAAAAATAATTTTTTGGTCCAGGATCCAATCTAATCTAGGACCACATATTTAATTTAGTCTCTTTAATTTGGAGTGATTCCTTGGGATTTCATTGACTTTTATGACTTTGACGTTTTGAAACATACTGGCTAGTTATGTTTGGGTTTCTTTGATGTTCCCTCATGCTTAGACTCCCAGGTTATGCATTTGGGGCAGGATTAGCCCAGATGTGATGTTGTGTTCTCTCAGCGCATTGTGTCATTCAGTAGTGCAATCATTTTATCATTGTATCATACATACCCTGGTTCATCATCATGATGTTAACTTTGGTTACTTGTGTTAAAGTGATGTTTCCATGTTTCTCCATACAAAGTTACTATTTTTTCCCTTTGTAATTAAAAAGTAATTTGTGGGGCCAGACTTTGAGACTATATCCTGTTTCTCATCAAACTCTCATATACCTGTTTTAGCATCCTTTGGTGATTCTAATCTGACTCAGTTGTTATTCCGATGGTGTCTTGGTGCTCTTATGCCACTGTAACAGAAGATGATACCACAAATGGATGGCTTGGACAAACAGGGATTTATTCTCTTACAGTTTAGGAGGCTAGAAGTCTGAGTTCAAAGTGCCAAGCTCTAGGGGCTAAGTGAAAGTCCCTCGACCTTGGACTTCAGTTCTGCCACTTGCTCCTGGCCCACTGGAGAAAGAGGCATCTCTTCACTCAGGCAGCTGCTGGATGTTGAAGCTAAGAAGCCCAAGGTCGGCAAATAAAATGACACAGTCCCAAGATTATCCAACAACACAGCAGGCCACCAATTCAAGTCCAGAAAAAGTCCCAAGATCAGCAGGGCATGGCAAGCTGCTGAATGAAGACTCAGATACATGCGGGGTCCAAGCATGCCAAAAAGCTAGAGACCTTTCTCAAAACTTCTCCTTCTGTATTGGAAGCAGACCATCCCCTTAAGGCAGCTACTCAGCTGCTCCAGTATATTCTACCATGGAGTTGATTACCAATGTCATCGTGGGGAAAAACTACTTCCAGCTGCCCAGCCACGGAAAACCAGGCCCAACTAAGTTGACACATAACCGTAACTACCACAGATGGTTACCAAATGATGAAGAGAAGTATTGTTAAGTTTGAGGTTTTCTGAAAATATTTTTGTTTGCATGTTCATAAAATGTATACAATGCCAGAGAAAACCAAACAGCTCAAATTAGCAACCCAAACAAGCAGAAAAGTGGCAAAGTAATTAAATAATTTGAACAAATATTTGGTCCAATAATTATTATTGGACAAAAAATTTTATTTTGCTTTGAATGGCATATTGATTAGTCATATGAATGAGCAACTTCTGTCTTTAAATGTGTCTTCTTTTTTTTAATTTGGTAAAATATATATAACAAAAATTTGCCAGTTAAACTTTCTGCAAGTTCAATGACATGAATTACATTCATCATGTTTTGCAACCATCACCATTATCTGTTTCCAAAAGTTTTTCATCACCCTAAACAGAATCCTGTTGTTGTTGTTGTTGTTATGTGCTGTCGAGTCCTAGGACCCCTTAAACAACATTTACTCATTCCTTCATTTCCTCATGCCCTGGTAAACACTAATCTACTTTCTGTCTCGATGAATTTGCCTATTCTAGATATTTCATATTAACAATACATACAATATTTCTCTTTTTGTGTCTGATTTACTTCATTTAGCATAATGTTTTCAAGGTTTTTCCATGTTGCATCATGTATCAGAATTTCATTTCCCTTATGGCTAAATAATATTCCATTGTATGGATATATCACACTTTGCTTATCTATTCATCTCTTGATGGACACTTGAGTTGTTTCCACCTTGTGACTATCGTGAATAATGCTGCTATGAGCATTGGTGCACAAGTATCTGTTTGAGTCCCTGTTTTCAAGTGTTTTGGGTATATACCCAGGGATTGTTGAGTCATATGGTAATTCTGTGTTTAACTCTTTGAGAAACTGCCAAACTGTTTTCCACAGTGGTTACATCATTTCACATCCCTACCAGCAATGTATGAGGGTTATAATTTCTTCTTATCCTTATGAACATTTGGTATTTTTCATTTCTTTCTGATAATGGTGGTAAGGTGGTATCTCATGGTTTTAATTTGTATTTCCCAAATGACTAATGATGAGCATCTTTTCATGTGTTTATTGGCTATTTATATATTTTTGGTGGAGAAATGCCATTTGCCCATTTTTTTAATTGGGCTGGTTGTCTTTTTGTTGGTGAATTATAGGAGTTCTTTATATATTTTAGATATTGAACCCTTTCAGATATAAGTTTGCCAGATACAGTCTAGACAATTAAACCTGTATCAGATAAATGATTCCCAAACATATTCTCCCATTCTTTAGGTTGCCTCTTCACTTTCCTAATAAAGTCCTTCGATGCACAGCTTTCAATTTTGATGAAGTTCAATTTATCTATTTCTGTTTTTATTGTTGTTTATATGTCACTCCATATCTAAAAATCGATTGTCAAAAAGAAGTTCCTGAAGCTTTACCCTTGATTTCTTCTAATAATTTTATGTTTTGGCTCTGGCATAGTACCTAAGGCATTTGACTGCTAACCAGAAAGCTAGTGGTTCAAACCCACCAGCCACTCCTCAGAAGGAAGACTGGGCAATCTTCTTCCATAGAGATACTGCCTCGGAAACCCAAGGAGGGGTTGCTGTGAGTCAGAACTGACTCGCCTGCAGTGAGTTTGTTTTTTGTTTGGGGATCCATTTTGAGTTAATTTGCCTATATAGTGTGAGGTTTGGCCCAACTTCATTCTTTTGCATGTGGAGATCCAGTTGTCCCAGCAACATTTGTTGAAGGAACTATTCTTTCCTCATCGGATAGACTTGGAACCTTTGTTGAAAATCAATTGGCCATAGATGTATAGGTATATCTAAGCTTTCAATTCCAGTACACTGGTCTTCCTGTCATTTTACCTGTAAAGGTAAGATCAAAGAAAGTTTGGAAAACCCTTTAAATTTTAATCATCACACATGTCTTGAGGGATAAATAAAAGAGTTCCATCCATCTAAGATAAGCTTAACAAAAGATGACTTTGTCAGCTTTCTTGGACCTAATTGTCACATCAAGAAGCATCTTAGTTTCCACAAAGAGGGTGGTTTTAAAGAACAGCAATGCATTGTTTTATAGTTCTAGAGCCTAGAAGACCATGCTCTGCTGCTGATCAGGGTACTGGCTGTGTCGATTCCTTCTGAGACCTTTGAGAGAAGAACACTCTCCTAGTTATTGTCTCTCTCCTGGTTTCTGGCCTCTGCTGACAATCCCTGGCATTCCTTCGATGTTTGTAGATGATCTGCCTCAATTATCATGTGGCATCTGTCCTCACCCTGTGTGTAACTTTGTTTCAGTGTCTATTCTCCCCTCTTATGAGCTACCACTCTCAAAGGATTAGGACTAGTACCTAACAAAGTAGTACTACTCCAGCATGACCTTCTTTAATTTAATTGATAACAAATAGTCACATTAATAGGTCTAGAAGTTAGAACTTCAACCTATCTTTTTGAGACAAATAATTCAATCCTTAACCAGACTTTACAATAAAGACAAAACTAATTAATGAACTTCAAGCTTATAAGATTGCTTTTTACTCGTTTCTTTGGAATTACTATAAATCTGAGTGCTTTTATTATTAATAATAACATAAATCAAAGTTATTTTAATTATTCAATATTTTAAACTTAAAGAAAATAATATTATAGACATTCATTTGTCCATCATCTGAATTTAAGAGAGGTTTACATTAGGCCAGCTTTGCTTCCAAAACTGTTTCTAATTAAAGAAAATATTATGAATAAATGCAAGCCAACCTTCCTCTTCACTCCCCAGGGTTAGCTGTTCTCCTGTCAACGATGTATCATTGCCATGTGTGAGTTTATGCTCCCACTAGGTACATAAACAGAGTACATTATATATTGTTTAAGCATGTAAAAATACACCAAATGATATCATACTCTATGTCTCCTATTGAGATTTACTTTCACTTTTGCTTAATATAATGTTTTTTACATTTATGTGCTTGCATTCATACACAAATAACTCACTTGTTTTAACTACTATGTGGAAATCATTGTATGACTAAACTATATGTTGTTCATTCATTTGCAAACTGATGGAGAATTCAACTGTTTT
>NW_006921833.1:4422071-4423952 GCF_000298275.1 Orycteropus afer afer
GCCCATAGAATCTCTCACTATTGCAACTCGAGGCTTAAATTTTTTCTTCAATCTGTATAGATATTGTCAAATAGGAACCTAATGTACTGTGTAAATTTTCACCAGAAACAAAATGAAATATTATTTTTAAAAATGTGATAAAATGCACATCCTTGCACATTCATCCTTGTACACACATGGGCAAGTTTTTCTGGAGTAAAAAAAAATAAAAACCTACAAGTGGAATTGCTGAGTCATTGTGTAAGGACATCTTAAACATTACCAGCTATTGCCTAATTGCTTTCAAAATGGTTGTACCTATTTATACTCTGATCAGCAGTTAACCTCTTACTCTACTACTCTCTGAACAACTGGAAGGATGTGAACTATTTTTTCCTTTATGTTTAAATTTGTATTTCCCTAACAAGTAGTAGGCTGAACTTATTTTCATATGATTGTTGCTATTGGGTTTGCTTCCTGTGTAATATGTCTGTTTATATAGCTTTTGCTCATTTTTAACAAGTTGTTTCTCATTTTCTCATTTATTTGTAGGAGTGCTTTCTTTATTAAACCCACTGCCTTCAGATTGATTCCAACTCATAATGATCCTATGGGACAGAGTAGAACTGCCCCAAAAGATTTCTGAAGCTGCAATCCTTATGGTAGACTGCCACATCTTTCTCCTATGGAGCAGCTAGTAGATTTGAACCACCAGTCTTCTAGCCCGCAGCTGTGAACTTGATCACTGTGCCACCAAGGCTCCTTTCTTTATTCATCATGGACTATAAGCCTTTGTCCACCATTCATTTGTCAGTTTCTCATACAGCAGTGGCTTGTGCTTTGCTGTGATTCTGGAAGTTGTTGTTGTTCTTGTTGTTAGGTGCTATCACTGCTATTCATAAAGTTTTCCAGTAATATATCAGACAGTGTTTCACTGCTATTCATAAGGTTTTTAGTGGCCAATTTTTTCAGAAGGGTATGGCCCTGTCCTTCTTCCTAGTCTGTCCTAGTCTGGAAACTCTGCTGAAACCTATCCCTCTTGGATGACCAAACTGGTATGTGAAATACCAGTAGCATAACTTCCAGCATCACAGCAACATGCAAGCCACCACAGAATAATAAAGTGACAGACAAGTGGTGGTTCTGGAAGCTGTGCCACTAGTATTTTAAATGCCAGCAGGATCATCCATAGTGGACAGGTTTTAGTAGAGCTTCCAGAGTAAGAGAGAGCTCTGATGGCATAGTGCCTAAGGCATTTGACTACTAACCAGAAGGCTGGTGGTTCAAACCCACCAGACACTCCTCGGAAGGATGATTGGACAATCTACTTCTGTAGAGATACTGCCTTGGAAACCCAAGGAGAGGTCACTATGAGTTGAAAAATGACTCAATGGCAGTGAATTTGGTTTGGTTTGGTTTGGTCCAGACTAAGAAAGACTAGAAAACAGATCATGACATTCTACTATGAAAAAAAAATTGGTCACTGAAAACTTCATTAATAGCTGTAGAACACTGTCTAAAACAGTGCCTGAATATGAGCCCCTCAGGTTGGAAAGTACTTAAAATACAACTGGAGAAGAGTTGCCTCCTCAAACTAGAGCTGACCTTAGTGAAGTGGATGGAGTAAAGGTTTAGGGACCTTTCTCTGTTGATGTGGCATGACTCGAAATGAGAAGAAATAGCTATAAACATGCAGTCATAATCAGAATGTGGAATGTATGAAGTATAAATCTAGGAAAACTGGAAGTTGTCAAAAAAGAAATGGACACATAAAGACCAATATCCTAGCACTGTTGTTGTTGTTGTTGTTTTGCCGTCGAGTCAGCCCCGACTCATAGCGACCCCTCCTTGGGTTTCCGAGGCAGTATCACTATGGAAGTAGGATTGCCCAACCTTCCTTCC
>NW_006921833.1:4424443-4426560 GCF_000298275.1 Orycteropus afer afer
CACACCAATCACTAACGCCAAAGGTGAAGAAATTGAAGATTTTACCAGCTTCTACAGTCTGATATTGACCAAACATACAATCAAGATGTACTGATAATTACTAGGCCAGAAGAATAAACAAATTTTTCATGTAAGTAGTGCAGCCAGAATGCTCTTTGGAAGCAAGAATGGCCAGACTTCATGTCACCTACTTTGGTCATGTTGTAAGAAGGGACCATTCCCTGGAGAAGAATATCATGCATGGTAAAGTGGAGGGTCAGTAAAAAAGGGGAAGACTCTCAACAAGGTGGATTGACACAATGGCTGCAAGAATGGGCTCAAGTATAGCAAGGATTGTGAGGATGACACAGTACAAGGCTGTGTTTCGGTTGTATGGGGTTGTTATGAGTCAAAGTTGACTCAAAGGCACCTAACAACAATGAATGATTGGAACGCAAAAATTGGAAACAAAGAACCATCAGTAGTTGGAAAATATGGCCTTGGTGAAAGAAATGATGCTGGAGATTGCATAGTAGAATTTTGTAAGAACAATGATTTATTCATTGCAAATTTTTGTGTGTGTGTGTGTGATTTGGGTGAAATTTTAAAGAGCAAATTCACTTTCCATACAGCAGGTCACATACACTTTGTCTCAAAACATTGACTACAATTTATCACAATGCAACGGCTCCCCTCTCACTTTCTCCCCATAGTTACTTCTTCCCTGTGTCCTTCCCTCCATGCACCCCTGCCCCCTGAGCTGTCTCCCTGCTCATAAACAGCCCTTCTATTCTTCCATGATTGTTCTTTGCAAGGAGTGTAGCTACCTAGTACAAAAATGCACCTCATATGCCTGTCTTTTGATTGGCTGGAAACTACTGGTGTGGGTTCAATTCCAGACCTGAAGGGTAGCTAGGGGCCATAGTCTCAGTGGTTCTATCAGGCTCTATGAGGCCAGCAAACCTGGTCCCTTTTATGTTTGTTTGTTTTCAAATGATTTTGAGTTTTGTTCCACATTGTTTTCCCACTTGATCAAGGATCTCCTACATAGATTTCCCTGCCCCCTAAAAAGATATTGCAAATATCTTTTTTCAACAACATGAATGATGACTATGGAAGTTGATTGCCCAGTCTTCCTTCTAAGGAATGGCTGGTGGGTTTGTACTGCCAGCCTTCTGGTTAGCAGTCAAATACCTTAGGCACTACACCACCAGAGCTCCTAAATGACAGCTAATATACATGGACCTCACCAGATGGAATACACAGGAATCAGATTAACTACATCTGTGGAAAGAGACAACGAAAAACCTTAATATCATCAGTCAAAGCAGGCCCAGGAGCTGACTGTGGAACAGACTGTCAATTGTTCACACGCAAGTTCAGGCTGAAGCTGAAGAAAATGAAAACAAGTCCAGGAGAACTAAAATATGACCTCGATTATATCTCAACTGAATTTAGAGACTATCTGAAGAATAGATTTATCACATTGAACAACAATGACAGAAGACCAGACAAATTGTAAGATGACATCTGTGACATTATACATGAAGGAAGTAAAAGGTCATTAAGGGACAGGAAAAAAAGAAAAGACAAAAATGAATGTCAAAAGAGATTCTGAAACTTGCTTTTGAATGGAGAGTAGCTAAAGCAAATGGAAGAAAAGATAAAGTGAAAGAGCTGAACAGAAGGTTTCAAACAATGGCTCAAGAAGTAAAATATTATAATGAAATGTACAAAGAACTGGAGTTCGAAACCCAAAAGAGAAGAATATATTCAGCACTTCTCAAGCTCAAAGAATGAAGAAAAAATTCAAGTGTTGAGTTGCAACATTGAAGGATTCAATAAGTAAAATATTGCTGACAGCAGAGAATACTAGAAAGAAGTTTACCTGTGTTTTACTGACTATACCAAGGCATTTGATTGTGTGGGTCATAACAAATCATGGATAATATTGCAAAGAATGAGAATTCCAGGGGAGTTCTGGCAAGATGGTGGACTAGGCAGAAGGACTGCAAAGACCCTCTTCAACAAAGAAAAGGGAAACCAATTGACACAGACACAGAAGATAATCTTGGACTGCTGAGCCTTGAAGGGAAGGATACAGAAGTAGACTAAACCCCAACCAGCAGAAGAATTTT